>NW_024412376.1:61164422-61332608 GCF_014898765.1 Herpailurus yagouaroundi
TTATTTTATTTTATTTTATTTTATTTTATTTTATTTTATTTTATTTTGAGAGATTTATTTATTTATGTATTTATTTTGAGAGATTTATTCATTTGTTTATTTACGTGTTTATTTATTTTGAGAGAGAAAGAGAGAGAGAGGAATACGCAGGGGAGGGGCAGAGAGATAGGAAGAGAGAGAATCCCAAGCAGGCTCCACACTGTCAGTGCAGAGCCTGATGTGGGGGCTCAAACTTATAAATCATGAGATGGTGTCCTGAGCCAAAATGAAGAGTCAGACACTTAACCCGGCTGAGCCACCAAGGTATCCCTCTTACTGAATTTTTTTTTCTGGTTTCTCTTCTTCTGTCCAAATTCTAAATTCTCTGTATTCTCAAGTATTTTTCTTTGTTTCACTTCTTTCTCATTGTAAACTTTCCATGAATTATGTATTCCATGTCAGTGACTTTTAATGCCCTGTGACTCAACTTCTTTCTCTCATTCAGAGACTATGTTGAGTTCTAGATTTATCTTAAACACAACACAAAAACTAAACTAAAATGCTGGGACAGAGTTTGAGAGGGAGAAGTCTATGAGTCCTTTAGTTATCAGCAAACTCAGGAGTAAAAGAAGCATGAATCACAGAAGAAGTCAGGCTGCAAGGCAGTGAGGAAAAGCGTCAGCTGACTCCACATGCCGAAGCTGGCATAATTCCAGATGCAGGGCAAGGGTTGGGCGTATACACCCTGACATCAATCAGTCATTGGACTCAGGCCGCTGTCAAGAAGAGGATGTGACTTTGTGCAAATTTTGTTCTTTTTAGTCTAGGACATTCTCTGGAGTGAATCTTGATTATAATCTGTCAGTCAGCAACTTTCTTAACCACTGGGTAAATGAGTTATTTCTTGAAGGGATGGGAGTGATCTGGATAACACTGTGCACAAACCAGTCTCTCTAATGAAATCCTTACCTCAGTAAATAGCATTATCCTAATACCAAGATAGAAACAAGAAGGCTCCCCTCTCCTTGAACTGTTTCTTCTCTTTCAAGTTGGAAACAAAACTGCTTCAACTTTCCCCTCCAGAATTTACTTGGGAGACTTTCTACTATATAATTTTCTATAATATGTCTCTTGCCAAGAGTTCTCTTGCCAAGACCTTTACCAAGATCATGGTTATATCACGTTTGGATAATTTGATTTTTTAATTGGTGTACCAATTAAATGACCAATGGTCATTACTAACCACCATTAAAACATAAATATAGAATTTATCTTTTGCAAATATACTGGATAATTGTGTCTCGATTCACTATAAATTACAGACATTTGTTTACAGGTCTACTTTAAAAGCACACAATATTGGGGTGCCTGGGTGGCTCAGTCTGTTGAGCCTCTGACTTGGGCTCAGGTCATGATCTCGCAGTCCGTCTGTGAGTTCCAGCCTGGCATCGGGCTCTGTGCTGGCAGCTCGGAGCCTGGAGCCTGCTTTGGATTCTGTGTCTCCCTCTCTCTCTGCCCCTCCCCTGCTAATGCTCTGTCTCTCTCTGTCTCAAAAATAAATTAGAACATTAAAAAAAATAAAAAACATACAATATTTACATTATATTTGAAGAAACATCTAGTAATAAGCAGGTTGTATGATAAACATCTGCTAATTTTCCTGGTTAACTTATGTTCATGTTTCTTAAGAAAAGGACAGAAGAAACTATAGATATTAAATAATCTCAGCATTTTACCCTTATAAAACATAGAAAATAACTTCATACCAGAAACTTCGTACAACAATTTATTGCAATCACCACAACATGTCACAGAGCTGTCTGTTGAAGGTGTGGTTTGATAGGTCCACCTTGAAACTAACCTACCTGAGAGAACTAAGAGCCTTCTGGACAAAAAAAAAAAAAAAAAAAAAAAAAAAAAAAAAAAAGGCAGAAAATAGTCCCTAATAAGTGATTGGTCTAAAATAATGGTTTGGTGACTATATGCATGATTCAAAATAGGGAGGGAGATAAGGAAGGGAGAGAAATGCAGGGGTATTTTTGTACCTCATTAAATTTGTTCACTTTTCTATGGAATTATGACTGAGTTCAAAGGAGGACATCAAAAAAATTAAAAAAAAATTGTTCAGAATTTTGTACTTCTGTGAACTGAATGTTATGTTTTAAATACAAATAAATCAGTATTTTTAATGACACAAAATACGAAGAGATTAAGTACAGATTTGTATAGTTTAAAGAATTGTTGGGGCACCTGGGTGGCAAGTCTGACTTCAGCTCAGGTCAGTCTGACAGTTCATGAGTTTGAGCCATGCATCAGGCTCTGTGCTGATAGTCCAGAGCTTGGAGCCTGTTTCAAATTCTGTGTCTCCCTCTGTCTCTGCCCCTCCCCTGCTTGTTCTCTGTCTCTCTTTCTCTCAAAAATAAATAAACATTTAAAAACATTAAAAAAAAAAAAAAGAATTGGCAGAGCTAAAGAAACAGCATCTAAGCATCCAAAATTATTCTAAAAATCATACCACAAAACTGAATTGCCAGGAGAGAGGCTTACTCTGCCACAACCTGGAAGCTTCCAAGGCAACTTCAGCCTTGATGATTATGCTACTTCTGCCATCATCCATGCCAAGAAACGTGGGCTTTCATGTTCTGCCTTTCTCCCAGTTTCATTTATTTATTTATTTTTCTCCCAAATTCATTTATTTCCAAATCAGTGTCTCGCATGACTTACCCAAGCTAAGTCACATCTGGAACTGTGTCTGCAGAGCTTCCTGAAAAATGACTCTAGTTTTCTAGTCTCTGAAATTTGAAGGCACACTAGGGTGAAGTTAGTGTCTGGTGCAACTCCCCATCATATCTGTTACAGCATTTTTTTTTCTCATACAAAATAATCTGTGAGATTCTGGAAACACAAACCAGCATGGCTTTTGATCCAATGTGCCAGAGACAGCACAAAGTCATAGTAAAGAGATTCTCGTGTTTCAGTGGAAGGCAACACACAAATTTGAAGGGAATGAATAAACAGTAGCAATAGCACCCACATCAGGAGGCTGTTGTGTAAGTGTCCTCAAAAGCACAGAAACACCATAAAATTTAAAAACAGACAGAGGCAATTCCAATTGTGGGAGTATTTTGTTTTCTGATGTTGGTGGTACAGGCAGAAGTGAGGTGCATTTATGTGGTTTCCTCTGGCAGATTAACTCATTCATTAACAGGCTAAAATGACTTGCTTTTGAACGTAGCAAATGAAGCTATGCGTAAAAAAGAATACAAGTAAAAAATAAGGGAAACTTATAGTAGGCCTACGGACTACTCTGATAAGGTTAATAATAAAGAAAACACTAATTCTTAGTGGTTTGTACATGTTCCGGAAATAGAAATTTTCCTAATTCTTCCATGCTTTGTGGCCAACAGCTTACATAAGAATCAATGGCTTCAGAAACATTGACAAGACTTTAAAAACAAATGAGAATCATTTGACAAGTAAAGCTATGAGTTATTTTAAACAACTACTGAAATCTCATATTAAAACTTAAGGGAAGTAATGGAAGAAAGAAAGGGAAGGAGGGAAGGAAGGAAGGAAGGAAGGAAGGAAGGAAGGAAGGAAGGAAGGAAGGAAGGAAGGAAGATGAAAAGACTACAGAATCTCAGAAAAGGAAAAGTCATGTAGTTTTTAAGTAACTAATAATGCTAGCAGGTAAAAATATAGTCAGTAAAATGCTAAGAAAATATATAGTTCAATATATGGAAATTGTTCCATCCTCAAACAGTGTAATAAGGTGATATATTGATGGCATGCAACATATGCTGAAGAAATTTATGTGAAACACCTCTATATTGAAGATGATGAGTGAACAGATTTCCCCAGGAAATGTCTTGCATTTACAAGATTTGTAAATCATGGTTAAATTCAATAAAATATTTTCTGCTGTGAAAGCCAGTGGAAATAAATAATGACCAAGATATATTTAAAATGTGGCCTTCATATCTGGAAATAAAAATATGTGTCAGCATCTGTACAAATAGTACCACATCAATGATTGGTTTTATTAAGGGTTTCACTTCTCTTGCAAAAAACAAACAAAAAAACCCTCGCATCACATTTTTCACAGAGAGGTGCTATTGTCAAAAATTCTTGGAAGTGAAATATTACTTGAGGATGTTACAAAATGGTTTTTTAAACAAAGATGAGTTCACTCAAGAGCACTTGAAGTACATGAAAACTTTGACCAAGAACATATAAATCTTGTGCAGCACACAGAAATTTGGTAGCTTAGCCAAAGAAGAGTTCTCAATGAGGTGTTTGAGCTGAAAGGTAATTTGGAGAAGTCATTTTCATAAAAGTAACATCAGGCTTTGATGAGTATTTTGAAGATGAGGCATGACTACAGAAATTAGCTGACTCTCAGATATTTTTCATCACATGAACTTATGGAATAAGGACCCAGTGTCATGTGGAATATGTTTTGTCTTTGAATGACTACAGTCATTGCTTTAAAAGGAAACAATCTTTGGGCAAATCATTCTGCAAAGGAAATGTGGAAGTGTTTCCGGTTTTTCGGTCTTGATAGGGAGGGAGAATATCAGAATATTCTAAATATTATTGAAAACCACCTGAAGGAGCTACATATCAAAATCGAAGAGAATCATGCCCTGCTTTTCAATACAAGTGAATGACTGGGAGAGGGACGTCTTATGTAAATCTTCTGTTCAGTCAGACAGTGGATTTTAGCAAAGAGGAAGAACTTTGTGAGCTGAAGGGTCCTCATTCACTTGAGATGAGATTTGCTGATCTTTCCTAGATGAAGTCTGGATTTCTGTTCTGCCATTAGTATGAAAGCAGTAAACATTTTGCTGAAGTTTTCCGCAACTTGTATAGGCGAACAGGCTTTTTTATTTTCTTTTATTTTGTTTAGTAAGAATCATGAGCAAGGACAGAAATCATTTCATTTAACTTGAAAATGAAATCTGTGTGTGTTAACTCGAATTTGACCCCAATTGAGTACTTGTAGAGAAAAAGGAATTTCTTGTAGAGAAAAGGGAATAATTCATATTAATAAGTTTTAGTTCATTTTTATTTTTAGTTTCAAAAATAACTTTGAATTTATAGATGCATCTATGAAAGGCTACACATGTCTATAATAATTTTGTACTGCTAAATTGCTACTTGAGCCCGAACATGTCCCTTAGTATAAAAATATTGATTGGCACATGACTTGTGTCAAATTTGCCACAGTCTGTACATTTTAATTAAAGCTTCTTTGGTTTAGTTTTTGTAGTTCTGCTATTCAAAATGATAAAAAAATGTTATAAATAAAATTCATTAAAATCAATTTATGATTTTTATATAAATTTATTCTCTTGAGTCTTTCAAAAAAATTAAATCCCATTTTGACTTACCATAGCCATTAACCAAAATGTGTTGTTTGCCTTATGCATTTATAAAATTTATGAAAAAGAAAGAAGTTAATACAAAAATAACCATAAGTGCCTTGTGGGGGATGTTCTTGAAAAATTGACTAAAACCCACTTATTTAATATAAAAAATAGTCCAAAAGATACCATGTAACATATGTCATGTACCACAATAATCTTGTGGAGTAGAAATTTATAATATGACAATTAGGCCTATTTGGATGAGAAAAATGGATTTAAAATAGAAAATTTGTTTGAAAAACAAAAATTAAGAAAAAAAAACCCTGAAGGTATTTTTACCAGCATTTTTGACTTTCATTGGAATTGATGTCCATGGTGGAATAGAGAATCATATAAATAAAGTATGCCAATAAACTGGCCAAAATAAACAGATTCACAGAAAAAAAAAATTCCCTTCACTATTATTATGGGGTTATAATCTCTATAATTTATTGATCACACTAATGCATATAGGCATTATAATTTTGTGCAAGGGCTAAAAATATTTAAATGGCTCCTTCAGGGTAAAAATATTAAAGGAAGCTGATATCCAATATGTAATATTTATTCTGAGCTTTAGTCATCTATGATTTTTTTCAATTAAAAATATTACTGAGAAGGTAAAGCTCATGAATGCATAATCAATATAGATAAATATATTACAGTAGTTATTTTTTTAATGTTGCATAGTATATACCCTCTTGCTGTATAAGAAATAAATTGTATTTTATTTTTTTAAGTGTATTTATTTTATTTTTGAGAGAGAGAGAGCACATGTGGGAGGAGCAGAGAGAGAGGGAGAAAGAGAATTTCAAGCAGACTTCTTGTTGCCACCACAGAGCTTGGCGTGGGGCTCAAACCCACGAACTATGGATCATGACCTGATCCGAAACCAAAAGATGGACGCTTGATCTACTGAGTCACCCACAGGCCCCAGAAATGGATTTTAAACAATCTTACGTGGAAGACTAGTTAGCATTTCATAAGTCTATAATTTCTGAATGAGAAGGGGATCTATAACCTGTTGTAACAAAGATGAAAAGCTTCCAGAATCTCTTGTGTTAAAAATACACAATCAAACAAGTAAACAAATAGTACTTCAAAGTGTGAAATTCGCCTCCAAACAAATAAGACCACATATGTTATTTTTGATCCATGAAATTAGAGGAAGAAATGCCAGTAGACACAGAAATCATGTTTGAAAGACAAATATTGCCTAAGATTTCACAAGGATTAAAAATAAAAACAAAAATAAGAAAGACCAGACAGGAAAGGGAGTGGGTTGTCTGAAATGGCACAGCTGTCTCCAGAGAAGTTGCAAGTTTTTCATTATCACACAGTCTTTAACAGCCAAAATGTGCATCTCAACATGAAAATCACACAGCCCTCTAAATACAGGATGGGAAGCAATTTCTCACTCCGAAACTCTGCCTTTGAAAAGCTACCTATTAAACAATTTGTGTTCTAGAAATAGAGAATGTGTGTTTGTTGTTGGCTCAGGCTCTGCTTTATTTCTCCAAGGTCAGACTTAAAAAAAAAAAAAAAAAGGATTAAAGGGACACTGAGGTGACTCAGTTAAGCATCGTACTCTTGATTTTGGCTCAGGTCACAATCTCAGGTTTCGTGAGTTTGAGCCCCACATCAGGCTCTCTGCTGTCAGCAACAGAACCTGCTGCAGATCCTCTGTCCCCCGTTCTCTCTCCACCCCTCTCTGGCTCATGCTGTCTCTCTGTCTTCCTCTCTCTCTCTCTCTCTCAAAAATAAACAAACATTTAACAAATAAAATTTTTAAAAGGCATTAAAATCAACATTACAGCCATGGAACTTGAAAATCTGTTACTAAAAGTAATATACATGAAAGAGAATCCTCATGTATAAATCCATATTAATTCTATTAAAATATGTACATAATTACATGGAACATAATTTTACAAGTTGTTTGAGAACCTATTTTATCTTTGTCTGGTAATTAATTCTTTGGAAGTACTACAGTCAGAGTTTTTTCCTCAATAAGAAAAGCTTCATCCATACATACCTACCACCTTTTCATTCTCATGGTTCCAGGTGACTATAAAAATCACATATGGCTGGTATTGTAGGATTAGAATATAAAGGGGTAGATACAATTTCCTTAGCCACATGGCTAATGAAAACTCCTTCCTCAAAATGAAATTATACTCCTCTTCCTCCAGTCTTAAAGTATTTCCTTGTTCAGTTGGTGTGAGTATCAACCACTAAAAGGCAAATGGGAGTGGAGGCAAATGGGAGTGGAAAAGTGAGAAATTTTGAAGAGAAAGAATAAAGGAAAAGGAAGAAATAAAAAATGGAGGGGAATATTTGCCCCCATTGTGACAAACGTCAACTCACAAGACTCTTTCCTTTAGGATTACTAACAACTACTCTTCATTTTTATTTTAGATGCTGTTTATTACTTGCATCCTGGTAACATGGTAATCCTAAAACTTCAAGAAATATTCTCCAAAATGCTGAATATGTCTGGAATTAGTAAGTAAAACCAAATGTTATAAATGTGTAGCTCATTATCATATAATTTGCGTAATAGTGAAGATCAAATCTGATGACGTGTATCCACATACCATTAAAATCTGCTATGATTAGCTTAACTATTACTAGTTTTAGTATCATTTCATGCCTATGGCACTGTAAAGATGACCATAACATATAAATATACTCTATTCATTTGAATGCCCTAATCAGAATAATGAAAACAACCCAAACTCAGTAGATTTACAGTGGGGGATAGGAGAGAATACTAAAAACTCTCAAGCAATAATGATGCATCTTAGTTTTTGAACATTTTATTAAGATACAATTTATGTACCATAATATTCACCCACTTAGCTGAACAATTCTATGGCTTTTAGGTATTTTTACAGAGCTGCACACCATAACCATAATCTAATATTAAAACATTTTATTTATAACACAAAGAAATCTCATAACCATTTAACTGTTGCCCCTACAGAAACCCCAGGAAAGGACTAATATACTCTCTGTCTTTATAGATTTGTCTATTCTGGACATAGGATCATATAATAGATAGTTTCCCATCAGCTGCTTCCACTTAGCATTATTTTTGGAGGTTTATCTATGTTGTAGACTGTTGTGCACTGTATTTTTTATTACTATATTCTTTATTATTATTATTAATATTATAAATTATTACTAAACATCCTTCCCTATCTATTTTGTGGATTATTTTCACTTTTTAGCTATTATGCATAATCCTGAATAACAGCTACCTTGAAGAATTAAACAATAGTAAATTGATAAATAGACATATGCTGGCCATCCTGGAACAGAACCTTGTTTCCCAAGAAAACTGTTACAAAGACACAAATCAAGGTTATATTAAGATATAGTTGAACTTTCACTAGATATGATCCAGTTTCTCATTTTATAAAGCATATGGACATAATGTTATTTGTCAAAGTCTTTATTTTCTTACCAATTATTTGGTGTTACACTGGACATCTGAGAATTTAACTTTTAGGCTAGAATCTAATATTTTTCTGAATCCTTGATTCTATTAATAGGGTCAAAGTATAATTTTCAAAAGTTAAAGACATTAAACTCATACAAATATAAAACCTGTGCGTGTCAAAGTTGTACTTTACTCATGAATGAGGGAACAATAAAATAGTAAAAGTGGTTCTAAGGGCATTTTAGAAACATAATTTATAGGCATTAGAAGAAGAAGAATGTTAGAATTAAGATTCTGTCAGATACTAAGCTAAGGGCAATAAAATCATAACCTTGGGGATTGTTACTTTTTTTCCACGACAAAAATCTTTAGGTTAACGAAACAAATCTGTTATCTTGACTTTAATCAGCATGTAAATAAAAAGTCAAACACTGGTAAATTTTCCTGTAGAATAAAATAATTCATGAAAATGCCATTGTAGGACATTAAAAAAACATCCTGACACATTTTCCACCCTTATCTATTTTCTGACTTTTGGAAAAATTTTCTTAATAACACTGTGCTACAGGAAGTTGGTAGATGTAGCTAATGTTACAAACTTTGTTATTACTGAAAATATTTTTCATCTTTGTGTTGTATGTGTTTTGGTAATCACTGAAAGAGTAATATTGGGGCACCTGGGTGGCTAAGTTGGTTAAGTGACCAACTCTTGATTTCTGCTCAGGTCATGATCTCCCTGTTCCTGGGATGGAAACCCACCTCTGGATCCACCCTGGGTGTGGAGCCTGCTTAAGATTCTCTCATTCTCTCTCTCTCTTTCTCTCTCTCTCTCTCTCTCTCTCTCTCCCTCCCTCCCTCTCTCTCCCTCTTCCCCCCGACCACCCATTTACACACATGCTTATATGCTTACACACGCTCTCACTCTCTCTCTCAAAAAAAAAAAAGAGTAATACCATATTACCTTGAGGAAAGCATAATTTTACTTGCTAAGTTTCCATGACTTTTTTATTTTCTAACTTTGTGTGTTTGAAAATGTTCCTTTTAATAGTTAAATTTAGTTAATATAATAGAAGGTTTGTCTTATCTATAGCTAAGCAACAAATCTTAGCATAAAAACAAACACATGAAACTACTGAATAAATTGGACCATGGCATGGGAAAATCTCTCTTAATGTTTTAATTGATCTCTCCATTATCCAGGGCATTATTAAAGACCTATCCTATCATGTCTATTTAACAAGAGAATCAGGCAAAATTAATAACCTGTGAAAGTAAAATGCCAAGCATTTATTAAATCAAGGTACTATGTGTGGTTACTTTTATATTCCTGCCCTGAAGAATGATATAAAAAATTATAGGAAATTTTAAGATGCACACCTAAAGAGTTATTGATTTGGAAAGTACAACTGACAAATTATAGTTTGTAAGTCATATGGAGTCACATAAAAATCACATGGCATGAGCTACAGTCTCCTGTATGGAGGCACACTTCTGCACACAGGCTATGCTCTAATACTAATAGAAATTCCAAATACTGGCCCTGATCCATTCTCCACTTATCCTGAAATTAACAATAATGCAAGCAATAATGGTGATATCCATTGATTTAGCTAGTTTTCTGCTCTTTTTTAAATTTTTTTAATGTTTATTTATACTTGAGAGAGAGAGAGAGAGAGAGAGGGAGAAGAGGGGAGGGGCAGAGAGAGAGAGAGAGAGAGAGAGAGAGAGAGAGACAGAGACAGAGACAGAATCTGAAGCAGGCTCCAGTCTCTGAGCTGTTAGCACAGAGCCCAACCTGGGGCTCAAACTCATGAACTGTGAGATTATGACCTGAGCTGAAGTTAGATGCTCAACCAGTTGAGCCACCCAGGCGCCTGGCTAGTTTTCTTTTCTTAAATTGACAGGCCTACCCAACTATATTTAGCAGAGGAAGTAAACTTACTCTTTAGACTCCTCAGCTATTCTGACAACTTCATTCATTTGACTACAAACCTTTTTTAAGTAAACTTGAACAAAAAGCCAATTCCTCATGAAAAGAACTGCGAAAGAAAGTCTTGGAGCAACACATGTAACCTACTCTATCAGCAGCCAGACAAATAGACACATCGCAATTAGTCCCCAAGGAAATTAGACATTACTTATATATGGGGCTGCTGATGTACCATCCAGAATAGACAGTAGAAGTCTGTGCTTAAACTGATGTTATTTAATGAAAAATCATATATTTAATATGGAGACACACTGTGTCAGAGAATTAAATAGAAGCTATAATTTTATTACCTTACTTCCCCCCCTTTTTACAGTGGTTTTAGGGAATTATAATTTCCTCAATTCCCTTTTTTACCCCAAAGTAATAGATTTATATTAAAAATGAAAAAAAAAAAAGGTGTGAAAGGTTATATTTTTCTCCCTTTGGTACCACCATTTTGTTGCTACTGAGGGACTATAGAAGAGGGTGGCTACTACTGTTTCATTAAACCAGGATCTCTGTGAAGTTCAGCTGCAGAACATGTGTTCTACTTTTCTTTTGAAAATGTGCTCTATTAAAACCACATTCTTTTGCCAGTCCAAATTCATGAAAGTCTACATGTCTCTGTTTGAATTATCCAAATTCTGCCTGTGAGGCAACGGATGTAAAGTAAAAATGACGAAGCCACAACACAACAGTCTTGAAAGTTGCCAGTTGTTGTATGGCTGATTGAGATTCGGCAACTGTACCAGTTGAGAAAAGAGCCAAGACAGGTGATAGTGACCAGTATACAGCTGTGTGGAGCCAGCACTCATAGGCTGGTGCCTGTTAAAGGCTTGAAAGAGCCTTCCAGTAATTTTATTGGCCTCAAAACTGGAAGTGGCATCTTGTATTCTTCAATAGAATCCGGAATTGAGGCCTGATGAAGGACTTATTACAAATAAATAATGATATAATATAAAGAATAATACCATACAATTATAATATAATAATAAATAAAATAATTTGTCCCTATCACAGGTAATCTTTCCAATCCCCCAGAACAAATGGGAAGAGAAATAACTATCGTGTCTAATCAGAAATCACTTGCAATTTCAAACAACTATTTATCAGGACCTCTTGAAATAAGACATTCTAATCCTGGAAATTTACAAAAGATGCAATGAGAGAGCATCTACACTACTTTCTGATAGAAAAATTACACAGGTAGAGTAAAATTGAGTACTTTTTCAGTGGTATAAAATATGTTTGGTCAAGGGTCTGTGGTAGCGGTGGTGGAAAGATGTGGCAGGAAATGAAAGGGAAAAGGTAGATTGCTACCAGATCACAGGATTTTTGCTTTCCTGAAAATTTTGGAATTATTTCTGGGAAGTCAGAAGGGTTTTTGAAAAGGGGAAATTACATGATCTAAACTATATTTCAGGAACATAACTGTTGTGCAAGGAAGAATAAACCACTAGCAATATTTCAGTCAAATGGGCACTCTTTCTCGTAAGCAGCATTGCAAATCGCTAAGGCAGTTCAGCTCGACTACTGAAAATAAGGAAAGCGTTAAAAAGTTGTGGGTAGGTCCCATCTGAAGAGAGGATTAAACTATCAAAGGAAAACAAAAGGTTCTAAAAGCTTTGATCTAAAGAATGATTTTAGATCATTCTCACAATGTCCCAGAGATCAATTAATGCAATTCCCCAAGAAAACTCAGAACAGACCTGGCAATCTCCCGGGAGTTTTGGAACTTTCACCCTCTGGAGTTTCGGAACCAGCCAGATTAGAATCTATACCTGTGCATATGGACATCTGTGATGCCAAAGTCATCTTTACCACACATTTTCACATTCTACAAGCTTAACAACTAGTAAAAATATAAAGTTTAAAGACAATACCTCTTCAAAGTCACATTTAATTGTTAAACATTTATGTAAGCTGGGAATTGAGTAGGCCACCTGGCAATTTTACAAGGTGAAAAAATGCTTTACTCAAAATGACAGTTTTTGCTTCTATTTCCCTGGTGTGAGAGTTCACTAATTATTTGCCACTGTAAGTAAGTTTCACAGTGTTAAGAAACTGAACTTAAGATTATTATTGTTCACGTTGGACATTCAGAATCATCCCTGAAGTATTTGTAATTTCAAACACATTTGTTATACCAGTGTGAAACATTGTTTATTCATGGCACTATATGTATTAGTTAGGTACTCTTTAATTTTAGATTAAAAAAGCCAAAAAAAAAAAAAAAAGCATAAAAAAGTGCACTTTAGAAGCCAAGTGGACAATGACTTGAAAAGAAGTTAATTTCAAAGATTTCAAGTAAACTAACAGTTACAAAAATGTCAGAAATACTAACTAAACCAGAGTGACAACACTTTTGTTCTAAAAGTAGAATATTTAAACCAAGGCTGATCCTTAGATGGCACAATTTGAAAAAATAAGTTAACAAGACACAAAATGGATTTCTAATACTATTAAAATTGCTCTAAATTCTAGCTATGAGAGTTAGAAACAGGATGGTAATAAACGTTGGATCGTTCAAGTTGTCCCAGTGTAATTAACAGTTTTTGCTTTCACTGTCAAAGGCATCCCAGTTTGAATAATAAACTATATGAACACCTGAGTCATAACACATCCCTGAAAATTATCTTAATTATCCAGGAAGTGAAATGTAATTGAAGAAATAGGCTTATCAAAATTGATTTTCAGTAGAAGTGGAAATTTTAAAAATATATGTATTTTATTAAAACCTGACCAAAAAACCTAACATATACATGCAACCATAATTTGGTATTTCTTTATTTACAAATAAGTGCATTCAGTGTTATAAAACTACTTTAAGGATCACTTAGCTGCCTCTTACAAGTTTAATATGCTGAAATCAGCACATTTTTCATTAGCTATGTGTTGTCTGATATTTTAATTTTGCACCAGTTTTCTTTTGAGTAGGTTTTGTATGTTCCATGGCTTTTCATCTCCCCCCCCGCCTCAATCTCTTTCTATAAATTAAAAGACTAAACAAAATACCCTTGAAGTATTCAGATAGATTTTTATTTCAGTAATCTACTATTCTCTGTATATCTATGGATTAATCATCTATAATATTTATATTTATTTATATATTTCTACTTAGTACTATGATTTTTTTTTCAGTTTCATCTACCATTTTTTCCATCGTATGCCTTCTATTGCATTGACAAAGTTTCCACATTTACTTCCTTCAGATAATTTTGAAATAACAGACTTGATTTTTATCATATTTTGAATATTGTTTTAAACATAATTAGCGTCACCTAACAAATGTGCATTACTGTAGCACGTTTACCTACTTCTAAAATTCCCTGTCCTCACATTCATCTATTTACATGGTATAAAGCCTTGAGTTTAAACCTTTTTTAGCCAAACTCGAAAATAATAATTTTAATATTTAACAGTTGTATTTACTAATATTTAATCAATTACTTTGATCAACTTCCCTACATTTCTTTCATACCATAACTGGATTTTACTTTTTCCTTCTAAAATAAATTATTTTAAAGTCATAGTGTGTTTTTTAAGCTTCAAAATCTTTATGTAATCTAAAACTAGTCTTATTTTGCTTTCACCTTGAATGATATGGTATGTTCACTAAATATTAAACTTTAACTTGACTCTGATTTACCTTCAGTACTCTGAAGATGTCACCATCGGTGGTACAAAGTGTACTATATGTTTCCATCATGAATTTTTCAATTTACTCTTTTATCTTTATTTTTCAGTTTCAATCTGTTGTGACCAGATATAAGGTTATATATATATAATATATATATATATTTTTTTTTTCGTTACAACTTGCATTGAATTTTGTATCTGGGAAATTTTATCAATTCTGAAAACATCTTGGTGATTCTTCAAATATTGACTGTGTTATTTTTATTCATTTGAATCGCTTTTATATCTCTGGTGGGGATTCTGAAACAACGCATCGTGTTACATATATAAAAATTTCTTTATGCTGGTTTGGAGTTGACTTTCTTATATGTAGGTCACACAAGGCTGATACTGACTATATTTAGAATTTTCCTTTCAGTAAACAATTGTTATGGAAAACATTTCTAATTTAGTAATTTATTCTTTCACATATTTACCATTCTTATTTATGACTGCTTATTTTTGTTTCATGCATTTATTTGTGTTGAGTATATCACTTTTTTTGAGCATCCCGGCACTAATTATTTCAAATTCTCAGACTGATTATAACATTGATTTCTCCTGGAGTGAATGTGTATTTGGTTGTTTAATTTGAAACCCTATCATTTATTATTTAATTGTTTGAATGATCTAATAATGCAGATTGTAAGTACGTTTTGAACTGTAAGTACTTTGGTAGGAAAGTTTTAGCGATTTTGATTTTGTTTTGTTGTTATTGGTATGTATGCATGTATATGCATTTGCTTGCTTTTCTTTGATTTTTTATTTTATTATTTTTTCCCCTCTTCAGCAATCCTGTTGTTTTGAAGTTGCTTCCTTCTAATCCAGATAAGATGCAGTTATTAAAATAGAGTTTGACAATTTCTATTTTTATAAATACATCCAGCCTATCAGAGATCCAATCACAGAGTCAGATGACGACTTGGCTCAGTAGTAGGTTGAAAGTTGTGGTTTTTGTCCCTATTTCCTTAGGTCAGGAGCTTTATAATGCTGCTGTGGTATCATAATGCCAGATCCCAAGCAGCAAAGTCAGCAGCCATTTGTTTCAGCCCCCTTTCACAATAGAGGGGAAGGGGGTCTATTTCTTCCTAGTCCCACGCTTTAACCCCGAGAGGGAACAGGGAGAACCAAGTCACAGAGGGCAATCTTAGTACTTTTCTTTTCAGGAGCCCCACCTCCTTGCTTCCACTCCCATCTTCCAATTGTTCAGCTGGCCAGTGGCATACACCATAACAACTTTGCAATTCTGGGGACTCACTTCCCATGTATGAAAATATTTATCACGTCATTGGATCTCAGCTACTATATATGAATACATGGTATATATGTCCAATACTTGTGTGAACATATATATTTGGTAGTTTTGGATTAATGGGTCTGTTTAAAACTCATTGCATCTTTTGGGGCACCTAGCTGGCTCAGTCAGAAGAGCATGTGACTGTTGATCTCAGGGCTGTGCATTGGAGCCCCACATTGAGTGTAGAGATTACTTAAAAATAAAATCTTAAAAAAAAGCGAAAAACAAAAAAAATAACTCATTGTATCTTTTGACCAGTAGTTCATATTTTCAATGAGAGAATTAGTGAAAAACTTACTTATGATTTCTATATCTCCATGATAAACTAAAGCCCACTCACACTGTAAAAGCTGAGAGATCTGTTTTATCATTTTTTAAATATCTTTATTATTATACATATAAAATAACTAAAAAATAGAAAAACTTAAACATTTATAAAATAATATAAAATGCTATTTAGCCCTTTCGATCAAAGGATATTTTGAAATTATCCTATTTTGAAATTAAAAGCTAGAACTTTTAATTCAGTACTGAATTCTTCAAAATTTTAAGATGTGACTAGACTTGACCTCTATTTTGGGATCTTTAACTAATGGATTAGAAGTATTTATCATTGTTCTATCATGTCTAATTCTAAGAGAAACTATCCCATAACTAACACTTACAGAGGGCTTATTTTGTCCCAGGCTTTGTTGTATGCATTTTACAAATATTGACTTGATTAGTCGTCACACTTCCTATGAGGTAATTACTATTTCTGAGTGTTCAGAAAAGCTTAAGGCACAGAGAGATAGTTACTTAATGATAGCATAGTGTGTAATAAATGACACAGTCAGAATCTGACTCTTGGCAGTCTGACTCCAAAAGAAGATTCTATGTAGTTTTTCTCATTTGACTTTCAAAGTAGACATCATTAGTTACCACATGATAATGACTGACTTCTTGTCTTTGTCTGGTTATGAATGAGCTGTTTGACTTCTGCATTTTTTTCCCTCCCCAAATGGCCTTTCTTCATTATCAAATGAAGCTGCCTAGCTTTACAACTGATTTGCAGACCTTTGAAGATATCTGCTTTTGTATTTGACATGGTGTATTTTAATGATATATAGCCTTAAACATACTGGCTACAGATGAATCAGTGTAAAAAAATGCATAATAAATTTTAATTCCTGATATATGTTGTAGAACAATATCTACACATGAAAACCAGCCAACTATATTTCTGGTATAATTCTGACTATAGATTACTGTAAACAAACAGATTCTAAATTGTGACAAAGTGTACATTAGTACACTGTATTTGACATTGAGGGTTTTTTAAGTTTATTTCTTTATTTTGAGAGAGAGAGAGAGAGAGAGAGAGAGAGAATCCCAAGCAGGCTCTGCACTGCCAGCATAGAGCCTGATGCGGACCCACAAACCATGAGATCATGACCTGAGCCCAAATCAAGAGTTGGTCACTTAACTGACTGAGCCACCCAGGTGCCCAAACATTGAGGATTTAAAAGCCAAAGTGAAATTATTACCGACACATTCATTACCAAAGTTCAAAAAAAAAAAAAAAAAAACAAGAATCAACAAAACCAACTTAATCTTTGGAGCTCAGTAGATGTGGCCCAATATAAGTGGTTTTTTTCCTCTGCTATAGCAAGGAAAAAGAAAAAAAAAAGTTCCTACTATTTTGCCATATCGTTTAAATTTCACATTTCCATTTACTGTCCTCATTAATGTCTATGTGGAGAGCATTCATGATTTCATTTTACTTTGAACAGCTTTGCTTCCTTTGCTCTCACTGGACTTTAGTCAGACCACCCTTTCATTAAATAGTTCAGTAATTAATCCACTTATTAGTTATAGACTCTTAGAGTAAATCTATATAGAAGCAATATTGTTTAGGAAAGGGAAATATTGTGTAAATTGCAACAAGGGGCATCCTAATTTAAATGAAACAAATAAGTTGTGTGTGTGTGTGTGTGTGTGCGCGCGCGTGTGTGTGTGTGTATGTGTGTTTGGACGTGTGTGTGTGTGTGTGTACACAGTCAGGACCTTAACTTGAGAACACGTGATATTGAAAAATGTATTTATGTGTCTTTTGAACTCAAAATGAATTTTTCCTTAAAACAATATGATTAGATTTCTAGGTTAGCCTAATATAGACTTCCTGTATTATAGAAATATATAACCTGACTGATGAATTTTAGGATTTGAGAACCACGAGGAAGGAAGATGGGGAAAGTAGAGTCAAGTACAATACAAGTCAAAATATTGTGACAGGTGAACTTTTTCTTTAGGCTGACATCATTTCTGTATGACTTCCTGTCTCTGGTGCACATCTCCTCACGTGCATAGAAGTAGGTCCATTGAATGTGGAAACCGTTGTAGCACTAAATGAGGGATAATGAGTAAATATCCATTCCTTAATTTGCAAAGGGATAAAGATCATAGACTCTGGAACCTGATTTCTGGGGCCCAAATTTTGTTTTTTTCCCCAGTAAGTTTTGTGACCTTAAGCAATTTACTCAATCACCCTGTGTCTTATTTTACTCATTTGTAAATAGTACCACTAACTAGCTAATAACTAGCTCATATAGTCTCTATGAAAATAGACTGGATCATGTATTTAAAACTTTTGGAACAATGACTGACAAAACACAAGTGGTATAGAATTTTAGCTATTAGTATTAATATTGTTATTATTAATAAAAAACACAAACATGTATTAGAGTGTCAATTTTGTGTTAAACACTATAACAGAGGATAAACATGTAAGATAAACAAGAACAGTTCCTGCACCAAAGAGTTTCAGGTGAGAGAAAACAGAGATTGGTTCACTTTAAAGATGACAAAATAAGGATACCAGGAGAAAATTTTATGGAAAGATATTTAAAGAAGGTGTGAATGTTTCATCTCTAAAGTACCTGCGTTGAAGACAAACGTGACTATCCAGACATTGAAGGTGTGAGTAATTGCAAGCAACCAAAGATTAAAAAATCAATTTAGATATTGAGAGATGCACACAGAAGGTGGCATTTAAGATTTTATTTTTTAAAGTTTATTTTTGAGAGAGAAAGACAGAGCATGAGTGTGGGGAGCTGGGTGGTGCAGAGAGAGAGGGAGACACAGAATCCAAACCAGGCTCCAGACTCCAAGATATCAGCAAAGAGCCCAATGCAGGTTTTGAACTCACAAACCTTGAGATCATGACCTGAGCCAAAGTGGGACACTTAACCAACTAAGCCACACAGGCGCCCCAGAAGATGGCATTTTAAATGTTAAGCAACAGGTATTAGGATCACAGTTCGAGGGAAAGGAGTCCAAGCACCAAAAGACTTTGAAGTAAAACAAGAAGCAAGCGTTAAGAAACCAGAAAACTGAGAGAAGCAAACCCCTCTTGGAGCAACTAGAAGCCAACGTGGCAAGACTAACCAAATGCAACTATTGAGCTACTTTCTCTAGATGTGAATCATTCTCTATGATGAGGGACATGCCTAGTCTCAGAATCTGGGAGTACAGTGTAGAAGTGGGAGAGTTTAGAGAAAATTCACAACTGACATAAGAACACTTGGCCCAAAACTAACAGGTATACAATCTTCCTGAACAATACATTGTCTATTGACAACATATAATTGTACTAAAACATTTTTTAGTCTCTGAACAGAGAAAGAACAAGTGAGGAAAAGAGTTTTAAAGTATTGTATAAGCCATACATATATTACCTAATTATCATATGACCATGGCCACAAACATAAATATACTGGAAAACTGCAATACGGGACTGAAATATTAGGGTGTGCCAATATATTGTAGGTCCTCACTGTACTGCTTCAATGCTACACTAGGTTCAAGACATTCTCAAGCCTCTTTATTCCTCTAAAATGCTTGAAGTATAGCAGGAAATTAGTCAATGTGAATTGATGAATAACATGGGGACTGGCCAAATTAAACCACATTAATCTGGGAAAGATTGTCAACACCTGACTCCTCATAGAGCTATTTGCATTTTCCAAAGAAGAGCTTGTTGATCCCAAATTAATGTCTAAATGGTAGAATTTCAAGTAATGTGGCAAGTTTTACATGAAAAAAGAAAAAGTGAAAAAAATAAAATGGAACAATTATGCATGGGAGTTTAAACAAGAGATTTGGCACTTTTCCTGTTTGACAGTTCCTTTGTTTCTTCCAAACCTGAGCACAAATGTTCTTTCAGAATTCCATGATTTATTTTGGCTTGTATCTCATTTCATAGCCATTCTTACGCTATTTACAGGAGTGGGGATGGAGGTAATTGGTCAAGAGTAGCTTTATATGTATGGGTAAAAATCGCTTTACATATTAGACAGGGTGCCTGGGTGGCTCAGTCAGTTGGGTGTGGGACTCTTGATTTCAGCTCAGGGGTCATGATTCCAAGGTCGTGGGATGGAGCCCCGATGGAGCCCTGCATCCAGCTCCATGCTGAACATGGAGCCTGCCTAGGATTCTCTCTATCGGCCCCTCTCCCCCACCTGTGCATGTGTACACACACGTACACACTCTAAGTAAGTAAATAAATAAATAAATTGCTTTACATATTGGAAGTGAGAGCTTATTTGTATTAAGAGAAATATTGGAAATATTAGATATGAAATAATAACAAAATTAATCTACAGGATGGCAGTTCTGATCTAAATATTTGGCTCATTTAATAATATACATAGTTTACCAAACTGATCAGCATTTTTTCTCCAGATAAATTTAAGCAATGAAAGATCTTTCACCTGAAATGTTATTTCCCTGGAACTTATATCTTCTTAAATGCTCTAAAAGTAAGACATCTAACATAGTTAATATGTAACGAATATGTTGCAGTTCAGGAGTATGTCAACACTATACGCTTTTAAAACACCTTAATTAGGTTTTTAAACTCTTCAGCCTAGGGGTGCCTGGGTGGTTCAGTCGTTAAGCGTCCGACTTCGGTTCAGGTTATGATCTCGCGGTCTGTGAGTTTGAGTCCCGCGTCGGGCTCTGTGCTGACAGCTCAGAGCCTGAAGCCTGCTTCAGATTCTGTGTCACCCTCTCTCTCTGACCCTCCCCTGTTCATGCTCTGTCTCTCCCTGTCTCAAAAATAAGTAAAACGTCAAAAAAAAAAAATTAAAAAAAAAAAACAAACAACTCTTCAGCCTATATTCTACGTGTAAGATGCTAATTGTTAAATGATACATTCTAGAATTCCCTCAACTAGGTGATTTCTAGAATTTTAGATTGGGTTTATTGGCAAAATATGGATCAACATGAGATTTTTATTTTTTCATTGTTTAATCTGGACAGAGAGTAAAAAAAAAAAACTCTACCAATTAATAATTTTATTTTTGAAAAAAAATTTTAACATTTACTTATTTTTGAGAGACAGAAAGAGACAGCATGATCAGGGGAGGGGCAGAGAGAGAGAGAGGGGGAGACCAGAATCTGAAGCAGGTTTCAGGCTCCGAGATGTCAGCACAGAGCCCAACGCGGGGCTTGAACCCTGAACCATGAGATCATTATCTGAGCTGAGGTCAGACGCCTAACCAACTGAGCCACCCAGGCACTCCATAACTAATTTTATTTTAAAAATATAAGTAATTTTTCAACAAAAGAAATTAAAATCCCATAAAGTATAGGAATTATAAAAATCATTGCTTTTTCTAATATAATGGATATTGCCCTATAATAAACTCACTTAATATAAAAATTCATTCTGTTTTAATAGCATTGCAGACAACACATGGGAACAACATTCCTCTTCCACCGAAAGCAATGAAAAAATTAACGTGATTCTAGTTAATTTTAGCTCTATCCCTACACAAATAATCTGGTATTGACCTTGTTAATAAAATAAAATGTATCTTTGGGTTACTGAAATAAATTTTTGAAATATACATTTTTTTTTTTTTAGCAAGGGAGATGTTATTTCTGAGGAGCTATTTGCATGGCACTTTTATTGTTAAAATGATTTATAATTGCTTATTTAAATTATTCTGGTGCCATTAACTATCATGTTTGGTGCTACATACAAAAACAAAACTGAGATATATCTGAAAAATATGTACTTTTCCACTTTATTAGCATCTGTAAAACACATTATCATAGATTTATTATTAACTCATTAGAAAGAATTCTAAACATGGAGTTATGATTTTACTCTAGATATTTACAGTATGCATATCATAGCTCTAGTAATATAAAGTAACTAGGGATATTAGCATGGAAAAATATACAGCTATATATGCCTTATGTGTAAAAGTAAACCAAATATAACTTTTATCATGTGGTAAACAATTTCATGTTTACACTAGATATATACCATGAGTCATTTGGATCAACTTCTTGAGGCATTTAAGAATTTCAAAAGATGGATAATTACTGGAAAGAACACAGCTAATTCAAAGGAGAGGTAATGTTGAATAAATGTCTTAATCTAAGGAAGCTTTAAGTGACCTCGAGCAAACATGTAGTTAGCCTGGTCAAAGTGAAAGGTAGAAAAGATAAGTAACAAGGGAACAAAGGTGTCACTGGAAATAGCACAGAAAATTCACCGGAGAGGAGAATTAAGTGGAGAGAAGGTTGAAATGTTCAAATGAGAAATGAATAGTATTTGACCTAATCCTATCTTTATAGATTGGAGAGTGTATTATGTTTCTTGGAGATTCCACAAAAAAATTACCACATACCTGGTGACTTATACAAACAGAAATTTATTCCCTCACAGTTCTAGAGGCTAGATGTCTACAGGGCCACACTCCCACCCGAAGCTGTAGGAGAAAATTATTTCTTTCCTTTCTTAGCTCCAGGGGGCTCCATCAGCTGGTAGTAAGTAGCATTACTCAAATATCTCCACCTCATCTTCACCCAGGCTTCTTGTGTCCTCTGTGTATTCTTTTCTGTCTCTTATAAGGACTCTTTAGATTTAGGACCTATCCTAATTCAGCATGCTCTCATCTCTATTCATTCCTTAATTCCATCTACAAAGACTACATGTAAGTAGTCACATTCTGAGATTCCAGTGGACATGAATTGAGGGATGGAGAATGACACTATTCAACCCACTATAGAAAATAAAGAACTTTTTGTTAGCTTATGAAAAAGAATGGTTAAAAGAAAGTAGAAATATTGAGCACAGCATAGTCACAAATGTAACGTAAGTCCTGGTAATGCCGATATACAGAATGACATTTGTTATGAGGACCTGAGACATATGTATCAAGTAGCAGTGAAAATATCAGTCATCAGGAAAGAATGATGAATAATATCGGTCACTGTGTCCTCAGTTACAGGTGGTAGAATTGAACACATGTACTGTCCCTGTCCCTCATGATCCCTATAAAATGACAGAAAAGATGTAAAAATACACAAACTAAAAGATAGATAACAATAGGGTACCCTGTAATATAGGCAGCAAAAGATACCAATGAGGAGCAAGTTAATTCATGCCTCAAAATCACAGAAAATAGGTGAATGGGAGCTAGAAATGACAGATCATAAGATGAGGTGTGGGACTGGAAACAAGCAATAGATAATGTCTAAATTAAATCAAATAGAAATAAAAGCATATCATTTAGAAGTCAGAAATCACATACCAGAAGAAACAGCAAAGTATTAAGGGCAGGCGGTACAAAGATGAGGAAGGTTTCAGCAGAATACTGCTGATTTTCATTTTACACCTGTCAGTATACTTAATTTTTAAACTAGAATTACGAATAATGTTCATAAAGACTTAAATGTCATTAAAAGCAAATACAAAATAGCAATGAATAACTGCATACATTCAACATTAACTTGAGACAGGCACAATGCTTAGCACTTTATCTGTTCTGATTCATTTGGCATTTACAACAATCCTCAGAGGTAGATGACATTATTTTTGTCTCAATTTTATACATGGGGAAACAAGATAATTTGCACAGATCACACAGTTCTTAAGTGACAAAGACGGCATTCAAACCTAGGGCTTTCTGCTTCCAAATGCTCTTAATTGCTAGACCATAGAATACTGTGAACTGAAACCTTTGAGGACACTGAACTCAGAGGTTGTGATTGGGGTATATGGCAAAGAAATCCTCTGGCGGTATCCTATTAACACTAGGTTAGAAGGGAAGGAGGCTACGTCAAAATGCCCAACAGGATATTCCCAGTTAAGAAACAATAAAGATGGAGAAAATTTAAGCCATAGGTCATTATGCTATAAAATATAAGTGTATCTTATATATTGAATATAAGATTCTAAAATACCCAATCATCATTGTCTTAGAAAAGAGAAAGCATGACTAATAAATACTCTTCCTGTTTCTTCCTAAGTGTGACCTAATAGGGGATCCTTAGTATCTTCCAGTTTTCACTGGGCAGCCCCACTTTATGTTTCTTATGCTATAATTTTTACCAGTTTAATAAGTTGATGTCCCAGCATAATTATTAATGCATCCTCATTCATTCTCAATAGTGTCATAATATATGATAAATTATATAGCTCCCTATATAATTTATGGAAGCTGCAATCGTGGGCACTTAAATATTGACAATTTTGGAATTCTAGAAGCAAGGCACTTGTTCTTCCAAATCATCTGTATAATGTAGAACTTCTACCTGTTCTGACAATCTTCTGGCTCTTTAATTTAAATGTTTGATAGAAAATGGGACTTAGGCAGCTCAATCACCTCTCCCCCCTTTTTTTTTTTTTTTTTTTGGTAGAGGGTTTAAATCTTGGGATCAGGCCAGGCATCTTCCTACTCCCCCTTCTGACTCCCAATCTAATTAGGTTTCAAACAGAGGAACACCTAGGTGTCTCTTAGCTTTAAATATTTAAATATACTCTTGGGTTTCCCAGCAATTTACACCCCAAACTTCAGCACAGACTTGTAAATCTCTAAACTGTGTGACATTCCACCCCCCTTCCCTTCCTGTGAGATTAGTGGCTCCTGTGGGGAAAGGGACACTTGTAAGTTCTAAGATTTACAAGAGTGCTGTGCTTTCTAAGGTGTAAATTGTGAGGAAACTCCAGAGTGCCATTAAACATTTAAACTTGGTAAGCATCATGCCCCTTTATCCTCTGGGGCAGCAGTTACTGAGAAAGAGCAAGGGGAACAAACAGTTGGGTCTCCAAGTCTGTCACTAAAGTGTGAAACCAGTATTGGAGGCATCCTGGATTCAGTAGCAGAAATACAAGCATATCCTTAATGACTTGTTCTTTTAGTTGTCATGTTAAGAATTTAACATGATCAATTATTTAACACATAACTGGCATGAGCCTAGTTTTTAAATGGTTGAAGCACATATATCATTTAAACAGTACAGTTATTAAAAATGTGCTTAATGTCTATTCCCTCGCCATTAATTTCATCCATATTATTATAAGTACATGTAATAACTGAAACTTGAAGCAAATTTATAAATTGCTTTGCCTTAAACAATATATCTATAGATTGAAAATAGAGAGGACCATGGAGAGTGGCTTGCCAAAAGTCACAAAGGTAGCGAGCGCCAGTTGCATTAAATAAATAAATTTCATAAGGGAAGGTCTTTCTAATTTATTTTGACTTCTGGAGTAGAATACGTTCTCTGCACAAGATTTTCACAGCCATCCAAGAGAATGTTGAAAAGGCTGTGGCCAAAAATACTGTTCTTGACCCAAAGATATTCATATAAAGACCAAAATGCAGGTGTTATTGTCCCAGTGCCCATTTTGTGCTGTGAAGTTGGGCCCCAGGATTTTCTCTAGAAGTCATAGTTCTACTTGCCAAATTTATCACCTAAGACTCCCAGGTGCAAATATATACACACAGAGAAATAACCAATTTCAGCTGAAATGTTTCTTGCAGTTAAGTCAATGTTGTTGCCTTTGGCTCCTAAATCTCCATTTCTCCTTCACCTACTTTGAATGAGAAGGAGGTGACAAACGGTACTATTCCAAATGATGAAATCCTAACAACACAATTTCTCCATTCTGGAGAACTGGATAGAATGACTTTATTTTCAAATAATCATACCCCCCTTTTCTAGGCAGGATTACCAAGGCATAGGACAGAATTTACTGGAGGTTTGGAGTTTCAAATCCAGCAGCACTAGAAGTAAAGGGAAATGGAAAAACAGATGTAATTGTGAAACTTCTTGTTGCCAAAAGAAACATGAAACTACTGACATGTTCTCTCTCTTTCTTTTCTTCCTTTGTGTCTTGGTTTGCTCCAGGATCTCCTCATGTCAGCCCTGGGGTCTTCTAAGATCTTGGTTACCTTCATGTGGAAAGTGTGTGTGTTCCATATTAAACCCTTCTTTGTTCCCATATTGTCCCTTCCCATGCCTTAATCTCCAAACTATTATTACTTCTATTTGGAGCTTCCAATATTTATTTCAGTTTTCCTCCCTTCTTTTCTCCTTTTAGTTTAGTTGTTTATGCAACTTAATTTTTTTTTTTTCTGTTTCATTGTTATTTTTAACTTTTACTTTCTTCTCTCCTGTTTATGCTTTTTGGAAACTGTTTGAAATAAATTTTAAAATATGTATTGTAGCCTTTCTAGTTTAATTTACTTTTCTACAGACTACCTCATCATTTTTTCCTTATGTATCTTTCTTTCCATTTTCATTTTTCCAGATGTTTTGGAGGATGTTTGAGAACATGGAATTTGGAGTTGACTAGTGTGGTTCAAAGCTCTTAGCATTCTCCAATTCTGTAATTTACTTAACCACCCTAAACCATATTTTCTTCATGTATTAAATTGAGATAATGATACTTGACAGTGCTGTTGCAAAGATTAAGTATAATAATGTTTGAAACAGTTGATCAGAATAGTTGGCTTGTAGTACACACTCAATAAATATTATTACTATAGTAATCTATAAGACAGAGGGAAAGAGGGAGTATATCTTTTATTTCCAAGGGAAAAGAGTGAAATTTGGGAAATGTTAACATTTAACTGGAGATGAAAAAGTCTTACAGTATACATGCAGTGTAATTTTACGAACACGCCTTAAAGGTGTGCTTGGAATATAACTTGCAGAGCTAGTTATAAGCTCTAGTTACAGTGCTAGAATAAGAACTTGAGTTGTAGACCCAGGAAAGTTTTTGTTCAAGTCACTACTCTCTCCCTTAATTTGTTATGCAGATGTAATCAGATTACTTAACTTTTTGATCCTCAATGTTACATATGTTAAATAGATAATAATATGTTATCTTGTGGGTTGTAAGGATTACACACAAGGCTTGCAAAGCTTCTATCACGTTGTCTGATCTATTATATAGATTATTGACTTGGGAGTGAGTTTGAAAAGTTTTCACTTGTATTAAGAAAAACATACATATACATACGAATTTAATTGAGCCAAAAGGACACATTTTCTTTCTATATGCATTGACATTGGTATTCCTTCCACACATTCTGTATAGAGGCAACTGAAATGAATGAGTTATACTCAAACTTGGAAGAACCGTTTAATATCTTTTTAAATCACGTTATTCAGTAAATGCTTCAAACTGGGCATAATCTAAGTGTATATATATATGGACAGTCAAAAAGTTATACAATGAATCACTTCCAGTGGTTCCTTCCTGTGGGTTTCTGGTTTATTTTCAAGAGAAATTTCTATGGAAGGGCCCGACAGGTAGGCTGAGCTTTCTGGATTTGTCAAGCAGATCACTCGTCTTTAAACCTATAGACCAAGTCTTAAGTGACACATTTTAAGACTAGTCAACACCTAAAGGATGAGCTATTGTCTTGGAGGCATCTTAAAATAACATAGTAGCATGTAAACCATTGGACACTAAGTTGAACCACAAATTTTTGGTTTGTTTGTTCTTTTTTAAGTCAAAATTTGGCCTTCACATTTATGCTGAAAATGACTTCACACATGTCTTTTCTTGTACCAATATTTTACTGCCATAAGAAAAAATAAGTATTTCTGAAATGGGTGAATTAATATTTAAGATTTTGTGAAGTCATTCTAGTTCTGCTGATTTTGTATTAAAAGTATAATTAGATGATAAAATTGGCTTTATAGTGACAAATATTAAATATCAATCTTCTGTTTTTGTATGTACTGGGAATTCAAGGATGACATAAAGATTTTAAGGTTTTAATTTTGAAATGAAGTGAGCAATATTATTACTCTATGAAAAAGTAATCACATGCCCGCCCCTCTTCTAAAAGCATCAGTTATTTTGATTAATTAACCCTCAAAATATTTTAACTACCTACTGTGTCAAATTCATATTATCCCCATTTTCACAAAAGAGGACACTGAGGCAAAAGAGTTGAAGTAATTTCCCCCATGATTACACAGATGAAAAGCAATATAAGGGGATTCCAATCCAGTCAGTCTGGCTCCAGAATTCAGGATAATAATAATATAAATTTACACAGAGCATATTCCTTAAAATTAAGATGAAGATAGTCCTTTTCACATACATTTAAGAAAAATAACATTTAATATAAATATAAATCTTGCACAGCTATATGCCTTTGAAATGAAAGAAACCTTAAAAGAAAATTGAAACAATATGCCTCCCAGGATTGATAAATTAATGCAACACATGATCTCTAGGTCTCTTAAGCCTAATTAGACAGTACCAATATCATTTATCTAGTATTAAAATCTCTAAGACTGCTAAGAAAGCTTGTTAGTGAGTGAGTCAGACAACCCAAGATCAGGAAGAAATGGTACCTCATTAGTTGGTACCAAGTAAGTTAACATACCTATTATTACTGCAGCAAGGCAATGATTCTTCTTGGTTAGAGAAATGCCCTTACCTAGAAAATTATTACTGATGTTTCAACCCATAGATGACTTAAAACCTCATTAGGTCATAGGCTGGTTTAGCAGCAGATATGAGAAGGTGAGATATGCTGGTTTGGAATTATGAAAGAAGACATTTTTAAAAAAATAATAGCTACTATGCCAACCGATTTCTGAAGCTTAAGAAAGCCATGTCTCTCTTCTTCTTTTATAATTTATTTAGGATTTGTGAACTATTTTATAAAAGTGTTTAATACTTCTACCTGACTGTCATCTATCTGGGCCTTAATTTTTTCTCCTCCCTTTAATGATTATTAATGAAAATCTCCTATAAAGGAAGTGAATTCTTTTCACTGACAAAATCTGATATAAATAAAAACATGACTGATGATGGAAGAGGTGTAGAGATAATTTTCATATATAGTTAATTCTCACCATACTTTCCTGATGATGAAATTTCCTCCTCCTTATTCCATGGAGAGCAGGATAATCCCACAGTCCTCTTCATTATGGCCCTTAAATTCATCCACTATTGTGTGCATATGATGCCTGCATGTTGGAAGCACTTTCTGATATAAGAGATTTCTTCGTGGAGGATGAAAAGAGGTTATATCCTTCATTGTTTTCATCTTTATCCTGAGAAAATATGGAAGATATTTACCATGAGAAAGAGCAAAAAAGACCGACTCATGTTTCACAGATAAATATCTAGTTTCCCGAGCTATTACATTTTGCGTGACTATATTTTTTACCCTCTGGAAGTATATCAGGATTTTATACTGCATGTTTTGGGAAGAAAGAGGGTTGGCACATTGTGCTGTGGAAGAAAGTAAATGTCTTTAACAGTCACTGTGGGAAATCAAATAGCTGTGTCCTGAGTTAGGAGATTATAGGGGACACATTCCAAAGCAGAACACTGCTTTCTGGCCTTGCTGAAAACAGTGGGCTGTGTTTTGCTTATCTAGTTAATATATATCTAGCGGGTGAGTCCTGCCTGTGCTCATGAATTCCTTAGACCTTGTTATGTATGGAATATCTTATCTTGTTTTCCACCCTGCTTTCTACATCTGCTCTATTGTAGTCTTGGGAATGCCTTAACTTGTTTCTCTGCACGCTTTCAATACACTCTTACTGGCACATAGCCCTCTGATGTACTGAGGATTATTTCCATAAATATATGCTTAATAAATATGGGAGCTTGAGAGCAGCTCGGGGAGACTTCCCTTAACCTTCCTCTCACTTCTCTTGACTTGCAGAGTCTTGAATAATCCTTTCTGCCACTCTCAGCTTTGCTGGGGGAAGCTGGAAGCCAAACCCACAACTCACCATCCTGTAATATTGGATAGTTAATATGATAGATATAGATGGGGAATATGAGGAGACCTAGGCATACTTTATACTCTAAGGATGCTCATATTTAAAATATTTTCCTGACTTCCTTTGTCTCTGTGATAGCTGTGTAACACTGACTTTCATTCCTTCCCCTGCCCCCCAAACTAATACCTGCTAAAATAATGCCCACATCAACTAGGTAAAAACTGTTTCTGGGGTGCCTGGGTGTCTCAGTTGGTCAAGTGTCTGAGTTCGGCTCAGGTCATGATCTCACGGTTCGTGGGTTCAAGCCCCGCATCAGGCTCTGGGCTAACAGCTCAGAGCCTGGAGCCTGCTTCAGTTTATGTGTCTTCCTCTCTCTCTGCCCCTCCCCTGCTCGCTCTCTCTCTCTCTCTCTCTCTCTCTCTCTCTCAGAAATAAACATTAAAAATTTTTAACAAAAGACTGATTTTGTTTATACAAAATTATGTTTACACAAAAATTTTTATACAAAATTGTTGATAATTACATTTGAGTCTCTATAACAGTTTCTGGTATAAAAGAAGCATAATAAAATTATTGTCAGTAAATGAAAATTCCTAGAGAAAAACCTAACAATATCATTTATCCTAACATATCTTACAATTAACAGACCACAGTACCAGAAATTTTTAGAAGTAGACCATCTTCTTACATTAGGTTCATTTTGTTTGTTTATTGCTATTTGTATATTATAAGAATATATCTATCCCATGTTATTGGAAGAGTGCAATTCATGAGTGAAATTCATTTTGACAAAAAGCAAAAATATTGATTCATGTGAAACTAAAGAGTAACAACCAACAAAATTCTCAAGCTTAGGTGGACTAGTGTAGTTGAGATACCAAAGGACTAACTCTGGCTGGCAGACACCAAGCAAACTTTCTGTTCCTGTCTAAATTTTACTAGATTTCATACATTTTGCCTTGTTCTAGAGTCTATATGATTGGCAGTTGCCCTGGCTGGATTAGTTGTTAAATGCTTGACCTGTTACCACTAAGGAGCTGAATTGATAGCAAAGAGAATTAGACACTTAGGGGTAGGTGTATGAAAGAGTAGGGTGAGTGGTTTGAAAAAAAAAATTAAAAACATTGAGACAGATATACTTCTACATAATATTGTTAACCCTAACACAAGGCTATGATAAAGCTGTGCTTTTTGGTAGACATTTGATTTTTTACAAAATAACCATCCATTAGTACCATGCATGGTGTACTAGATGTGGTTCTCACATAGTATAAGATGCCTAGAATTCCTCTAAAGACTAAGCTTCTGAAAATGAATTCAAAAGATCAGCTCCATCAGAAAGTCTTGGGTCAGTAGTTACAATGCAAACTTCTCTGTCCTACTCCAGAAGTATTGAATCAGAATTTTGAGGGTGGAGTAAAGAAATCTATATTTTAATAATTCCCCAAATAATTTTTACGCACTTTGAAATCTTGTTCCGAGAAAGGTCAAACATACTTCCTGGTTCCTGACATGTGTCAGGCCAAGCACTCAATACAAGTTGAAATGATACAGTGTTTTGGTATTATCCAAAGTGTGATCATACACCTAGGCATTGCCTGAATCTATAATATATCAGATGGTAGCAAATGTATACTTTCAGAACGTGTGCCGTCAAATGTCTACAGAGTTAGATCAGATGATCTTATTTAATGCTACCATAGAAACAACATTTACAATTGTTTCTTATAAATGTTCAAAATTTGAAATAAGTTGATATTTTAAATAATTTCTCCTTTTGTTTTTTTCTGTTTCTCCTAGGAATTACCTCAATTAATAGATCTTACTCTCAGTTGCAAAACTAAACATTTGTAAACATGCCAGGCTGTGTCTCTTTTCCAGCTGAATCCATTTGAATCCATGAAGTTATTTGGCTTCTACTCCAAATACTCAAGCAGCACAGGTCTTGTTAAAATTGGCCCAATCATGTACAGAAGTTTGTGAAGCATTCAGTAAATCTTATTCTATTTTAAAATTTGTAACCAGATCCCTCATTGGGTGTGTCTCATTTAAATTGGTTATATTTCTAAACAAAAATGTTATATGTCCCAATGAATATTCTAATAGTATGTAAGCCAAAACCTAAAGTATGGTGCAAAACAACCTTGTTCTCTGCTATTTCCTAAGTATACAGATTAAATTTTCTTGTCTTGAATTTCATATACTTTTCTAATAATAATAGAGAAACTAGCTTATACCACAATCAGTCCTACTTTTGATAATACCACATTCTGGGTGGAAAAAAAAAAGTAAGCATTCCTCTAAATCCACTGAATTACAAAATTAAAATTATAATTGTGTTCCACAGTAGATAGAGGCACTATTTCCCTCTACAGATAAGTCTACAAAAATAAATAAACAAATAATAAATAATAAATAAATTTTCTTATTAAAATTTCAATGGAATATACTTAGAAAGTATATATGATTAATGTAAATTAAATATAAAGATAAATTTAAGGCCTTCCCTCTGCCCTTCGGATATTCGATGTGACTGAAATGCTCCAAGAACACTCATGATGCAAATCTGATCAAGAACATAGAATAACATATGCCACACCACATAGTTGGTCTATGCTACTCTATGCTACAAAATTGTACAGCTCTCATATTTTAACCACACTTTACAGTAAGGGGAGAATAGTACATGGTGAAAATTCACTGAAGATATATGTCAAAATCACCAATAGGCCAAATATATTGAAAAAGTATCCATATATATATATGTATATATATATAAAAAAATATATATATATACACACACATATATATATAATTTGTATACATACAATTTGTATATGTATGTATAATATATTTATATATATTATGTATATATTATGCATATATGTATATATTATGCATGTATATATTATGTATACATATACATAATATTATATATATACATATATTTGTATGTATGTATAATATATATATACACACATAATTTGAAGTAAAATGACAGAGTTTTACTGGCTGGTGTCATATACAGAACAAGAAAGCTTTAGAGGGTCATGGGTTTAAAATGTTTGAGAAACAGGGTTTCACAGGGTCAAGTTAATTACAGGCATGGCTCCAAATCCACCTCATTAAGCATAGACATTGGCAGCTCTCAGAGTGTGAAGTTGGGAGATGACTGGAGTTGGCTTCACCTCCTAAATCATCCCTCATTAGAGCTAGGAAATTCAGGCTGTATAAAAGTTCTTCCCTAGAATACGAAAAAGTCAAATCTGACTGTTTAGAGCATCTGTCCACTGCCTCGTGAGAGGAAAATTTTTCTCTTTTTCCATTGTCTTAACTCAACATGCTCTTTTCACTTTTAATATATCTCTCCAGTTTTTAGGGATAGGAATTACGCTTCACTTTTTTCATTCTTTTTTCTCTTTCACATACGTGGGCTTTTTTCTTTTCCCAGTACATTAAAGTTGATAATTTAAATGCAATCGAAATTATACAAGCAAAGCCTCTGCTAGTCATTTGAGTTGAACCAATTTACATCAGTCAACTAAAAGAAAAAAGGTGGGGGCAGGGAAGGGCATAGAATATTCTTTTCTCATCTCTTTCCTATTATAGTTGACATTTTCCAGGGAATGAGGAGTAATTATAAACTACAACTTCAAGAAGAGTTTAGGGGGAAAACCGCTTAATCTATAATCTGTCAGCTCAGAACTACCAAATTCTCAATAATATGAATGGAGCCAGCCCTTCAGGCAGTTTTCCAGGGATGGCAGACCTCCTCTAATACTTTTTTTTTTTTTCCACATTAAAAATGTCAGATTACCTAAAAGACCAACAGACAAATTGTTTCAATATGACTTGGGGATAGTCTTACCTTATAATCACCTATACAATCATTAATGCCATATTTTTATATTGCATGTTAGTCAAAAGGTGGACAAGACTATATTTAAAAATTTGGGGGGATAAAATTTATAGTGCCTCTTATGAAAGGTGTTTCACTGAAACTACAAAAAAATGTAGATCCTTTCCTTTCATATAGCATGATGAATATATCTGTGACTTTTCTTATGGAACTTTAAAATACACAAAGACCTGAGCTAATAAAATTGCTTCAGAATAACAACTGGGCAGTGGATTATAAAGTTTGCACCAGTTCATGCAGTCATTCATTCATCAACATTAAGCACCTATCTTACGTCAAGCACCATGAAAACTTTGAAGATTTAAAGAAAAATAAGCCATGCACTTTTCTTTAAGAAGTGCCTGATTTATTGAGATAGACAGACACATAAATAATTATAGTCACTGTTGTAAGTGCTGTAATGCAGACATTGGAAAGTTTTATGCAAGTCCAGAAGACAAGGCAACACATTTTGTCTGCGGAAGTAAAGAAAGTCTTGGGAAGTTCTTAAAGAGAAAGGAGAGATGCTACATTAGTGGTGGGTGTGGGAAAGGGGGAAGGTAGCAAGGAGACACAGAAACAGAAAGATGTAGGGAAAGGAAACAGGACTTCTGAAGACATGTTTGTGTTTAGCATGGCTGGCATGTGAAGAGGAATCTTACAAAGGTGACATTGGTAAAGAAAAGTTGGATGGAGCATTCTTGTGAATACTTGGGAGAGACTGCTAATACAACAGAGATCACGGACCAGGAACAGAACTATGAAAGAGGCCAGAAGGCATTCTGTCACCATCATTTTAGGATCAGGCTTCCATTCCTAAGCTTCATACATAAGAAAATCTACTTTTGGAGGTTGAGTGTTCAAGAATCTTGACCCATGTCTGAAAATTTAGTGAGAAAAGGAGAAGTCAAAATATTTCTTTTCGAAGCAATAAGGAGATTTTGGTTTGGTTTTATTTGTTGAAAGAGGAAACTTGTCTACACTGTTAGAGAAAATTGTTTCCTTGTGCTAAAATCAATTAAGCAGGGTATTCGTTTGGCAAATGAGAAGAAAAACTACAAGCTGAAATGTATTTGTTTGAGACTATGTAGATCAAAGGAGCATTTTACTAGACAATGTAAGGGATGGTCTGGAAGGAAGGAAGGGAAAGAGTCTGTGAGATACTTTTTTAAAGTAGGGATTAAGGTTCACTTGTTGCTTTTCAAGTATGAATCTCAGCTCAAAATTTTCTTTTACTGTGTTACTCTAATTTACTTTAGACTCTTAGCTCTGGGATATCAGAAAGCTAACCTTTAGTCTTTTTGATGAGCTCCCTTCCCACAACACTATGCTTTATTTCTGGAGTTCTCTTCACTGTTAATTTCTGGGATCACATCTTGGGTAGGAGGAAGGAGGTGCAGATAGGAAGGTGTCTCTAGTCTTTGATCATTTGTTTACACAAGATTTTAGAGATGCCTGCTACCCTTGTCCACCAAACTTCTTCAGGTTGGTGACTGCCTGATGCTTCCAGGTCACCCCAGAGGCCTGAAATTCATACACTGTGGTCCAAACTATATCATAACACTATTTGTTTCTAGGGTCTTACTCTCTCATTGATGAGTTGACTGTCACATTCTATGACACAAACACATTTTTTCTAGTTGTAACATGAAACCATTTCTCTCTAGAGTCTTGCTACCTCCTTAGTGAAGTTATTGGAACCCAGCTTGGCCTTTTTTGTCTCCTGAGATTTTTCTATTTTGGAGAAACTCACTTCCTTATGTAGTTGGGAAGCTCCACTCATAAACCAATTTCCATAGCAAAGGTTTAAATAATCTTCTTTTGTGTTTTCTCTCAAGATCATCTATAGTGATTTACTGCTTAGACCATTTACTTTGGCAATTTACTACCCACCATATACTATCCCTTGGGCAAGGAAGTAGTTAGCATATCAGTTATCTATTTGAATGGGGAAAAGTGATAGGGAGAAACCTGTGAGGTAGGTGAATGAATTAAAATCTCAAAATACTATTTTGACAACTCATCTCCCAGTAAAATCCATGCTTCCTTAAAACAAAAATGATATTTGCTCCCACACCCAACCCCTAACTTGAAGATGGAATTTATATTCCTGAACTCAATGGATTATTTAGGAAAGTGTATCCTACATTTACAGCATCACCTACTTTGAAAGCTGAGACTGTTCACAGGGTAAATTATTCAACTTGCTCGCCTGGGGTGGAGGATAGTAATACGGCTGTATTGAGCACACACTCTGTGCCATGTACTCTGCTGAGTCTTTTACATGAATGATTTCATTTAATTATCACAGTAGCTATATGAAAAAGGTAATATCATTATCCTTTTTTTTTTTTAACAGAACAATAAATGAGACAGAGACAGGTTACATAATTTTTCAAGCTCCAGCACTAGAAAGTATTGTAGTTACTGGTTGTGACTCCAACCAGTTAGTGTCTGGAGCCCATGGTCTTGACCACTATGCTATGCTAAGATATGCACTCCACACCTCTCAGGGCAAAACAGAGATTAAAAAAAAAACAAAAACAAAAACAAAAGCAAACAAAAACAAACAAACAAAAACCCAACAAAACAAAACAAAAAACACAGAATCAGTAGAATTTTCTCTGAGACTTGACAAGACAATCAGCCATCTTTAGTTTCAATTCTGCTGTGTGAGCATTCAATTTTGGTAGAAAGTAGGGGTTTAATCCCATCAGTTTTTATTATGCCCTCTTCATACTCTTTGTTGTTTTTCTACAGTTTGGGGAGACTTTTACCCCTCCTGTCTAGAGGAAAGCCCTACTCTCTACCCTCACAGCTACTGAGTTTCTCCAAATAACATTCTCCAAACCCATACATCTTCTTCTCTTGGTATTTCTTTTAGAAACACTTCACTTAATCTCATCAGAGTACTTAAGACTTAAAACAACCTATTATCCTAGAAACATATTACCCTTAAAACATACTCAGAAAAGCCTGCTCTCCTGTTAAACAGGAAGAAGTTAAAACAAAACAAAAATAAGACAAAAACAGAAAAGTAATTAAAAATAATAATAATAAACCCACACTTGTTTTAGTGGAGTATGTATGAAAGTGTATTTTTGTGTTGTTTGATCATTTATTAATGAGAACAAAAGGAACGATTGTCATAGACTCTGAGTCTAGAGTTCTCTCTTGTCTAGCAAGAGAGCGGGACACATGATGAAAAACGAGATGGCTAATGTCTGGGAAAAGACAGGAGCCCCAAATAAGGGTCCTTGCCCCATTTTTATTAGGATCAGAAGGCTTACAAACATGACAATGGACACGCACAAAGAGACAATGAATCTATGAACATTAACTTGTGGACATGAGGGAAAGGGGGTCTTGAAGATATTTGGGGCTAGGGGTTTGGGTTAATACAAAGCAAAATCCTGATGCTGGGCAGTAGGGTGGAAGGTTGTTTACAGTGGACATGAGGCACCACCTCTGTTTATCTTAGCTAGCCTAAGGGATGAGACAGGTAGGGGAAATACCTTCAGAGTTAACAAGGCACCTTTTCTTTCATTAATCATCTCCTCTCTGGGCTGCTTTACCTGCATCACAGCAGGTCTATAGTCCAATTTACCTGTTTACCTAACTTGCTTGTTTCTTCCTGTGAAAGCAGCTTTCTGCTATAGTACTAAATTGGGGGTGCTTCCATCCTAAGTATCTAATCTTGTTTATTTCATTTACCTATGTATTGGGCACCTTTGTGCCCTTATTTTTGGGCTTTGCCCCTCCCTCTCTATTCTGGGGGCTCTGCACCTCCTCTTTATTCTGAGGTGCCTTTGCACCTCCCTATTCTTGGTTTCCTTGTCTTGTTTACCCAAACTCGGGTGTGAGCATCCTATGGCTTTATAATTCTTTATGCCTTTTTAACCCATTGATGTAAGCCCAGGGAATTTCTAAGCTTATTACCCACAAACGATGTTCAGAATTTTGTGAGAATTAGGACACGATTCTAATGGTGCCATTTCAATTCTAGTGGTGCCATTTCAACACCAAGATATCAAAGCAGCTCACCAAGTTGGAGAAGAAAGGCTTTTACATACTTCCAGGTTGAAACCAGAATTTCTTTACCAATCCATCCTGTGACAAATGTGTGTGCACAGAGGGACAGCATCCAGTAGAGGCTGTGCCAAGAAGAGTAACATTATCATAGAGAGCTCACATCCCCAGGACATAGAGGGGAGACCAAGCCAGGCTTAGTTCTGGATTCATCTGAGACCCTTCATTCTGGATACTCTTGAATATAATGGGAGTAGAATGAAGGAAAGTGGACCTTGAATATTAGATGGAGGGTTACAGTCATTTCAATTTAGGCCCTAAGATAAAAGTGGCTTTCATTACAGTGCAATTCTTGTGATGTACACATTATGCTATTGGACAGAGGAACTTAAATTGATCTAGAAAAACAGCATCTGATGTGAGACAGCATTTGTGTTTCAGGAACAACAGAAAAAAAAATCTATGAAATGATGAAAATCTGTACTAGAAGAGTAGTAACAAAAAACAAATAAATTTATAATTTAGAGACAGTTGTGAGATGTTAACTTATTGCATGTGGAACATCAAGAAGAGGAAGAAACTGAAGGTGATTGCCATGGAACTACATATATGGTGATGCTGTAAACCAGTATGAGAAATATAAGAAGTAAAGGAACATAATTTCCAGAGAAGACAATGAATTCCATGTGGGACCCATGTATTTATATTTCCTGTCCAATATCCTAAAAAAGATAGAAATTGGCAGTTAGGAACTTGATAATTAATAAGCTCAGTAAAGAGATCAATGGTAGAAAATTGAGTGATAAGAAAGAAAATGTCATTGGTGAACAAGTGGGTTAGTAAGCTACCAAGTTAATTATATAATCAAGAGAAAAACCATGTAAAATATAAGAAAATGACCCAAGATGGAATGGTAGGAGATGAGAACATTCAAAGAATGGATTTAGGAAAGGAGGCAGAGGAGGACTGATCACAGAGAAAGTTGTGGGTAGGCTAAGGCTAGGAAAAGAATTGGAAACCTGATGCCACAACATGAGCATTTAAAGAAGTAGGAAGCTGAGATATAATGTCACAGAGAGATCAAATAAGATGAGAAGTGAGAATGTGTGTGTTAGATTTTGGTGGTCGTTAAATCAATGGGAGGGATTTTTCTAGAGTGATGTACATAAATGAGATTGTAAAAAGTTGTTGAGGTAGTAAAGATCAGACTATGGATAGTACTTTTAAGAAGCCTGTGTATGAAGAATGATTTGGGAATCCACCAAAAATACTGAGAGAATTTTGAAAACAATATTTTTGAATATTATTTTTGAAATGGAAGCTAGAAATTTACCCAATTCAGATGGAACATAGAAAGAATAAATCCTAAGAATAAAATTTATTCCACAGATTTATTTGATTGTCATAAAAGCTAACTCTATACCACGACTTTTCAGAGGATCAGAAACATCTTGCCATAATACATTATAATGACCAACATATTTGTCTTTGTAGCTCTCTTCCATTTCTCTGAGTATACATATTCTTAATCTTCAGAATCTGTTTCTGTATCAGAAATTTATCCTACCCCAGGGAAAAACCTATTCCGGGGACAGTGTTAAAATATTTAAGAGCTTAAGTGACCCAGTCTAAACAACTGTATTGCTATTTTTTTCTACATTGGGTTTAGCTCTCTAAGGTGCTGTAACCACATTCTTACTTTACCTGCCTAGTCTAGTAACTGATGCTCTTTCTTGAATACCGGAGTGTCTAAGAACCCATGATAATTTCTTTCTAGATCTCCCTGAGTGTGTTTTGTTTGAACTATTGCCAGCACACTCTTCAGATGACTATCTGCCTGCATTGAGAACACCTAAATTCTTGCATCTTTTCAAAGGGCTAGTCTCATTTCTAAATTCTAAGATTTCCCATGCAAGCCTGATTCTAGTGGTTCTGGACCTGGAATCTGACTTGTTCAGACTCTTCTTTATGTCTTTTTCCTCCTTTCTTATTCTATAAGTTTTCAGAATGATGGGTTTAGTGATGAACTGGGAGTGGAGGCAGTTGTCATATTTCTAGATGGGGGGAGAGGTCAAGTTCCCTGTTGTTCATGACGGTCATGTAAGTAAAGAACAGTTAGTTTCTAGGCCATTGTAAGTTATTTTCTTTACCATTTTTTAAGCATTACAAGGAAAGAGTAAAAAGTCCAAACTTGAGAAAAGAAAACCTAAAGGGTCAAGAAAAGTTGCACTTCTCTGCAATGTAGAAACGGGGAAATGTAGAATAAGGAGATGATTATAAGTAAGGGAAATGGTACACGGTATTAAGAAGTGGTAGAATAATATCAGCTGTGCTACAGCAGACTTACTGTATATTGACACTGCTTTATTTGGTATGCCATATTTGGAAAAATGACCACCTAATATTGCTAGACTTTTGTAAAGTGAAAGGAAAAAAAATATTTGCCTTCATTTTGGAGTCTTTGAATGAAGGACCCTATTATATGCTCACATTATCATTAATGCACAGGAAAACATATCCCATTACTTGAAGTGGTTTAGTGGCCAACATGTACATTTAATATGGGTTTGTCTAAATCAGTGTCCATGTGCACTGTTAAACAGGAAAATATAAAAACAAAAAACAAAAAACATAAAAACAAGAAAACAAAACTTCCACTAGTTTGGGCTAGAATAATTGAGCCCATTTATACTCAACAGTCTACTGGCAAGTGACCTGTATAGCCTGCTGAGAGAAATCAGTTTGATGTGGGCCTTCTCCCAATGTCTTTAGTTATTGGAAATACTTCCCTGTTGTTATATCTCTTAGTTTTACATCCCATGTAGAGCTTACTCTCTCTTAACTCTGAATGGGCAGGATGAATTTTGAAAAAAAAAATTAGTTTGCAATCTGACTATCCTTTGGTGGATAGTCATCATATCTTTTTCTGATTTAGTCATTTTATTTGTCTGTTGTCATGGTACTAGGGTCTTCTCTATCTTCATGGATGATTAAAAGTATAATCTTCTCTGAAAACTGTGTGCTAAATTTATATCACATTAATAATCTAGTAATTATTGCGGCACCTGGGTGGCTTCGTCAGTTAAGTGTCCAACTCTTGGTTTCGGCTCAAGTTATGATCATATGGCTTGTGAGTTCGAGCCCCTGTGCTGACAGCACAGAACCTGCTTGGAATTTTCTTTCTCCTTTTGTCTCTCTCTCTCAAAATAAATAAATAAAATAAAATAAATAAGTAATTATTATTTTAAGGCAATTCCTGTATCTTAAAACATGAAATATTCCCTTCCATAGAAGGGTGCGATTGAGCAAAAAGTTAATTAAGAACAAAAATGATGAAGTAATGATTCAATACTTCAATATTTTAATCAATGCAGGCTCTTAAACCAAATAATCAGACCCAATACAAAATTTTAAAGCTCAACTTACATGATTTAATAAAGAAATATATTAATGTTTAATGAGTCACTTACTTTTAATCGTCTTACCAAAAGAAAAATGTGGTAGTCCACAATTAAGTGAGTAGATCATGTTTTTACAGAATGCTTACAACTCACACTGGGGAGGCTGTTTTGAAAGGATTACCTAATAAAAAGGGAGAAAGAACAAGCGGTTACTAATGTATATCAATAGAAAACATAACTCAGTTACCCTGTCTGGAAGTCAAAATCTATTACACTCTCATGAAACAGATGGATTTTCTATTTTCCAATTATAGTCATGATTTTTACTGAGGTCAATACACACAAGTGTTATGGGACTTTCATAATATTTTTTCCCAGAGAAATATATGGATTTTAAGTGCCACACAGTACATTCCAGTATATAAAAATGGTAGCAAAGATAAAAATTTATGAGAATCAGAAGCAACAGTCGCACTGAGGAAAAAATGTTATGCATGGAATTACATCTTCCTACGTTTAATTATTCCTTAGGCATCCTAATGAAATCAGAATCTTCCTCTCATAATTTATGTCTGCTTTCTAAAAATGCTTTCTTCGGTATTAAAAAAACCTATTGATTTCAGATCATTATTTTAAAGGTTAATCTTAGGCTTTTAATTATTTACGTATTTACTTATTTATTATTTGTGTTTTGCATTGTAGTTTAGAACTAAACAAAATACGGTGCAACTTTTCACGAGCTTATAATTCTAAAATCACTTTTTTAGCTTTTAATTTTTTTAATTTTTATGACAATTACCAACCTCTTCTAAACTGAGAAGAAAAGTTCAAAATTAGTTTTGAAAATAAGTTGCTGACCTAATAGCCCACCACCATCAAACAATTTGAGTGTTTAACTCCTACAGACAAAGCCAATCTGCTATATAACCACAGCACAGAGCACACCACCGCCAAAACCAGAATACTATTTATGCATGACTGTCATTGAATCCTCAGATCCCATGCCAATTTCTTCAGTTGCCCTAATAATGACTTCCACAGAAAACTTCCAGCATATCATCATAGGCTGCATTTCATTGGCATGTCTTTTTATATTCCTTGGTCTTTCTTTGACTTTTCATGACCTCGATATTCTGAAGATTGTAAGCTACTTATTTTGTATAACGTATTCCAATTTGCATCTAATTAGATTTCGGTTATGGATTTGGGGTGGTAATATCACGCAACGATGTGCTTTTTCTCACTGCCTCTTATGAAGTAACACACAATTTCAGTCTGTCCCATTACTGCCGATGTTCAGTTTGATCATTTGATTAAGAAAATGTTAGCCAAGCTTTTCTACTGTTAAGTTGTGCTATAACTGTAATTAATACATGCTTTATGAGGAAGTGTTTTGAAATGATAAATATCCCATTCTTCATCAAGTTTTCAATATACCCATCATTTTATATTTCTATTGACTCGCCATTTGCTGTTTTGTTCAATGAATTAAGTCCATTATTATTGCTGTGTATTTTGATGATCTAATCCTTCCTTATTTGGTCAGCAGGACCCCATTTAAGCAGACTTCTGGGGGTTTACCCACCATTTTTTGAGCCCTTTTTGATACTGCATACATTCCAGACTCAATTCGTTCTTTCTTTGCTAAATTCTGATTTAAAATATAGGATGCTTCACACTACATCTATTTATAAATGATTTATGCAAGGAAAAGAAAAGTTTTCCCATTGAGAAGCTAAACCTCCAGAGCAGATTCACACTTTTGATATACTTCATTTTTTAAATTGTTTTTAATGTTTATTTTTGATTTTTGAAAGGGAGAGAGAGAGAAAGAGGACAAGAGGGAGAGGGGCAGAGAGAGAGGGAGACATGAATCCAAAGCAGGCTCCAGGCTCTGAGCTGTCAGCACAGAGCCCTACACACGGCTTAAACTCACACACTGCAAGATCATGACCTGAGCTGAAGTCGGATGCTTAACCAACTGAGCCACCCAGACCCCTGATATAATTCATTTTTCTCCATAACACACAAGCTGTATAAGACACCTAAATGAAATTTGAATGAGGCACTTTTTCTATCTATCTGGAATTAACGGTGGAAACAAACAAAACAAAGCAAAACACAACAAAATAAACAAACAATATGTTACCAAAAAGAAAAGGTCAGATCAAGTTCTAAATGCCAAAATGACTTATGAAAACTGTTTCAGAACTTTGTGTAAAAGATTAGAAACATGAATATATGTTTAATTTTGAAAAAAAAATTACCCAGACACTGGAATATGTATATAAAGATTGTATAAAGAATTAGTTTCATGTTGCAATTCACAAATAATTTAGAGTAACTGATTTACATGCTACTATTGTCAAGAAGAGTCAGCCAAAAAGGACACATTTGGAGAAGACATCATGCAAGTAAAAAATTTTGCAAAATATCTTAGTTTACACTAAAATATTAGACCTAAGTGTCCAATAAGCCTGTTATTTAGTTTATGCTTGCTGTGTCAAAACACACTTCTCAAGAATTGGCAAACCTAATCTGAACCTAATCCAATATGCTAATCTCTGAGAGGAGCCAGTTTACTGAGTGATGAGTAAATCCCTGAGAACTGAAGTCTGAATGAGCCTGCAAATAGGAAGCCTAGGACCCCGGGCTCCACAGACCAGTGGCCAGACCTGCCATGAACAGAAATAACCATTATGTACTCATCAGGCTTTATGAGACCCTTCAGATATAAACAGCATGAGTAGCAGCAAATCCAGTCTTTCCACGCCTCTCTTCTCTGTATCTGTGGCTAAAACCTGAGCCAATGACCGCTGAGATTTGTAACACCCTTGTGCAGTAACAGAGGCCAGACGGTCATTAAATTGGATATAAACAAGGCAGGAATTAAGAATGGGGCATGGGCCCTCTGGACCTCCTATGAAACCATCTGGAGAAAACCCAGATTTCCCAGATTGTAATCTTAGGCCCTAGAGTTCATATCAGCAGCTCTGCTCCAAAATAAATGAAGATAAGCACATTTGTGTGAGGATGGGGAAAAAAAAAAAAAATACCACTAAGCAATAGGACACATACAGTACATTTCGAATTTCCCAGGCTCACTCTAACTTTGCATACATTTATGTGGGTATCTCTCACTCTTATTTTGTCAATATATCTGTATATTTACTCACACATGAAGTTGTCGCAAATTAATTTTAACAATCAGTATATTTTTATTAATTAAATAAATTTTAATTTTATGCAAGAAAACTAAAGAAATCTACCTAAAAAGGACATTAGCTCTCATAAAGTTTTAAAATCACTCTTCAAGTTAAGTCCCACTGTGTTTAATGGAAACAATTCCTCAGGGCACACCTCCTCAGTGGAACCCTCTGTGATCTCATCTTTCCGGGTCGGTCCAGCCCAAGGAGAGTCGTTCAGGTAACAGTGACCTAAAACAGATTATAAATCCAGCCACAGAGAAGACCTCAGTGCTGCTCCGTTATTACAGTACATTATCATAGTATTAAACATAGAAGCAAAATTTTCATATAATTAATGAATCTGAGGCTTTAGAGACGCTCATTTCCATGGACCACTTCCACAGCACTGAGAGGCCCCCACAATTTCATATTTATAGTTTATTATATATCTTAAATGAGACCCCTCAAATTGCATAATTTTCAAGCCCCCAAAAGCACATGTGAGTAAAATTATCCTATTACCTCCTAGCCAAATTTGTTTCTAGGCAGGATATACAGTTGTTCTTTCATACACTCAAATGATGTCTAATCAGCACTGACCTTGTATTAGGGAATGAGGCCGTAAGCTAAAATGTGTGAAAAAAAGAAAAAAAAGTCACAATTGGCTATCAAAGAGTTTATATTCTGGTAGAAGCAGAAACAAAACATAAAGAATAGGAAGTTAAATTATTACAAACAGTGGCCCCTTACCCAACACATTCAGGTTTGCAGAAAACTAGAAGGAGAGTTCAATACAAAAAGGCAGTAGGTCATTGAAACACACGTCGAACTTCGGAGTATGCCAGGACTATATTTATATTGTTGTTAAGATATCTTTTTTGGATAGTGCTGTCTAAATTTACTAGAGGTCTTTAGGGGGATGTAACATAATGGGCATAAAGACAGGAAACGTTTGGTAAACTAACATCATTTAAACAAGAAAAAAAGTTATTATTCATACTTGAATGCCACATTGTGTATTGAAAGCATAATGACCCTTCTTAAGCAGGTTGTGGAAAGCCATAAAATGCCACCCAAATTTAACTGTTACTTCAAAGCTAAAGAGGATGTGTGTGTTGTGTGTGTGTGTGTGTGTGTGTGTGTGTGTGTGTGTGTCTTCATTAGGTATATAGACTTTTCTCTGGTAGTCTGAAATCAAATCACTCTAGTGTATACACTTTTCTTGATAATTTCTATTGAGTTCTTAAGATGAAGTTAGAAATAGAGCAACATAATATTACACTTCTTTAAATGCCATGTACTTTAATTTTACTAATAATTGATTAACAATTTCACAAATGCATCACATCAGGATTTTATTCAAACAGTGTGTGAATTGCAAATATCTTCTAAAATAACTTACATGTGATACATGCACAGTATTTGGCCCTCTGTTGATGTTAAGAACAAATTTAAATTAAAACCAATTCCAATAAAAGTTGATAATTTTTTATTTCTGTTGTGTTGGTTGTGATCTCTCCTCTTTCATTCTTGATTTTATTTATCTGGGTCCTTTCCTTTTTCTTCTTGATCAAACTGGTCAGTGGTTTATCAATTGTGTTAATTCTTTCATAGAACCAGCTTCTGGTTTCATTGATCTGTTCTACTGTTTTTTTGGTTTTGATAGCATTAATTTCTGCTCTAATCTTTACTATTTCCTGTCTTCTGCTGGTTTTTGGGTTTTATTTGCTGTCCTTTTTCCAGGTTCTTAAGGCGTAAGGTTAGGTTGTGTATCTGAGATATTTTTTCTTTCTTTAGGAAACCCTGGATTGCTATATACTTTCCTCCTATGACCGCCTTTGCTGCATCCCAGAGGTTTTGGGTTGTGGTGTTATCATTTTCATTGACTTCCATATACTTTTTAATTTCCTCTTTAACTGCTTGGTTAGCCCATTCATTCTTTAGTAGGATGTTCTTCAGTCTCCAAGTATTTGTTACCTTTCCAAATTTTTTCTTGTGATTGATTTCGAGTTTCATAGCATTGTGGTCTGAAAATATGCACGGTGTCTCGATCTTTTGGTACTTACTTAGGGCTGATTTGTGTCCCAGTATATGGTCCATTCTGGAGAACGTTCCATGTGCACTGGAGAAGAATGTATATTCTGCTGCTTTAGGATGAAATGTTCTGAATATATCTGTTAAGTCCATCTGGTCCAATGTGTCATTCAAAGCCATTGTTTCCTTGTTGATTTTTTGATTAGATGATCTGTCCATTACTGTGAGTGGGGTGTTGAAGTCTCCTACTATTAAGGTATTACTATCGATGAGTTTCTTTATGTTTGTGATTAATTGATTTATATATTTGGGTGCTCCCACATATCTACTCCTGAAATCAATGTTTCACTATATGCTAACTAATTTGGAGGTAAATTTTAAAAAATAAAAAAATTAAATTAAAAAAAGAAATTATCATTTGAAATTGAAAAAAAAAGATAATTTTTAAATATTTATATACAATTAAACTCAACTTTAAAACAAATTGCTTACCACTGCTTCAGCTATTCACAGCAAATATGGCATTCATAAACTTCAACTATGTGAAGAATACGTTTGTCTCCCTTATACGAGTCATGTTCTTGTAACAGAGGTATACTCTAGGCTAATTACTCATCCAAGAATCATACATTCAGTACCTAAAATGCATCAGGTAATAGGTTAGGCTCCTCTCACAATAAACTTGAAAACCTGTGGAGATAGACACATAAACACAAAAATTAGAGCATGGCATAGAAAGTACCATCACCTAAGTAAGAACAAAATGTTGTCACAGAATACTGAAGATAGAACCAGTCACTCCACCACTGGCCATGAGGTGAATCTCCAAGAGGAAATGTCAATTTCTATCTTTTAAAGAAAAAGTTGGAGCTTTCAGCTAAAGAAGGAGATGGATTTTTCAGGCAGGGGAAACAGATGGCAAAGTGACATGAAGTCATAGCAAAACCTGGTGTACTCAGGGAATGACAGATTCTGTGACTGGATTTAAGAAATGGCTCAAACAGGTGCTGAAGAGGTTGGTAAGATAAACCGCAGTCAGACTGTGGAGGGCAAGACACAGTCCGTTGGACAACAGAATGCCAGGAGAGGTTTGAAGCTGGAAAATGACATAATCAGAATTATTTTGTAGATCTGCAGTGCTTTGGCAATGTGGGTAATGAAATATAAGTGGGAAGGGGCGCCTGGGTGGCTTGGTCGGTTGTCTGACTCTTGGTTTGGGCTCTGATCATGGTCTCACGGTTCGTGAGTTCGGGCTGAATCAGGCTCCGCATTAACAACACAGAGACTGCTTGGGATTCCTCTCTCCCTCTCTCTCTCTCTGCCCCTTACCACCTCTCTCTGTCTCTCTGTCTCTCAAAATAAATAAATAAACTTAAAAAGAAGTATAAGTGGTAAAAAGTGATGAAAGGCATGACCAGATGAGAGGCATCTGACTCAGACCCTGTAAGAGATGGCATGGCTTTGACATAAAGGCAGTGGACATAAGGGCGGAGAGGAGACGTTAGGATTTTAAGACGATGCTGAGGTAGATTCTCTAGTATTTGATGACAAGTTTACACCAGTCATGAGAGTAGTGGAAGAATTCATTTAGATTATATCTGCTTGCTCAAAACATTTAGAATTCTCTTAATTGAGACATAGAGGGCAATAAGACTAGAAACAAAATCTATTTTGAACATACTGAGTTTGAGGTTTCTTGAAATATGCCAGGTAAAATAGAAATTTGTCTCCAAATTGATAGGCTGATATGATAGCCTCCAGTTCCTATGCATACTCTATCAGATCCATTTTCCACATTGCTGTCAAAATGACTTTACAAAGTTTCAGCTCTGAGCATGCCAGTCCTTTCCATCTTACACTGGCTCCATATTAACGTAGAAAAAAGTTTCAGGTTCTATTCGGAACAACACAATCTGGACCCACTTGCTTCTCTAGACTCTCCTTTGCTGGGCTCCTTTAAAAAACAAAACAAAACAAAACAAAAACAAAAAGACAAAAATAAAAACAAAGAAACAAAAAGCATTTGCTTCAGGTAAAGTGATTTAATGCTCTTTCACACTTTCCTCACCTTGGTTTTTCTGGCTGTTCATTCTGCCTGGAATGCCCCAACAAACAAAGACTTTTTCTAAGACTCAGATCAAGAGTTGTCACCATCGTGCCTTTGCTAAAGTTAGAACTGAGCATCCCTCTGTGCAGTGGAGGTGCCCATTCGTGCACTTCGCATGCCTGTAACCCCTTAGTGCTCAACATGTATTCCACTAGGACACCAGGTACAATAAAACACTGTTTTTACTTCTCCAGTGCATTGCACAGTGGTTGCGTTTGGAAGGAAGGAGAGAAAAAAGATTAATAGAATGAAGGCGAGATATTAAAGTGCACATGTCTTCAAAAATAATTCTACTCTGAAAAGTGTATTCTACAGATGGGACATCTGTGCACAGACACATGCAGAAAAATGTTAACCGTGTTGGTGTTAGTGGTACCAATCAATGAGAAATGAGCTAAATGACCATCAATGGAATATTGGTTAAATAAATTTTGATACAGCCAAATAATGAAATACTTTTAAGTTATTCATAGAATGTGGTGCATCTATGTGTGTCAGGGTAAAAACAAAAAGAGTATGAAATGAATAGTGAAAATTATTGAGTACAGTATATTCCTGTTTTTGGGGTTTTTTTTAATATTTATTTATTTTTGAGAGACAAGGAGACAGAGCATGAATTGGGGGAAGAGCAGAGAGAGTGGTAGATACAGAATCTGAAACAGGCTCTAGTCTCTGAGCTGTCAGCACAGAGCCCCATATGGGGCTGGAACTCATAAGCTGTGAGATAATAGGCTGAGCCGATGTCAGCCACTTAACCGACTAAGCCACCCAGGCACCCCTAGTATGTTCCTGTTTTAATTAAAGATCAGGACTGTCATAAAAAAAAAAAAATTAAGCTTAAAACCAGAGAAATTTATGAGGCACCTGGGTGGCTCAGTCAGTTAAGCATCAGATTCCTGATATTGGCTCTGGTCATGATCTCACACTTTGTGGGATCAAGCCATGTATTGGGCTCTGTGTTGACAGCACAGATCCTGCTTGGGATTTTCTCTCTCCCTCTCTCTGCCCCTATCCCACTTGCACTCTTTCTTTCAAAATAAAGAAGTAAACATTTAAAATAATAATAAAGAAAACCACAGAAATGCATTGTCTTCCAGTTCTGGAGGCCAGAAGTTTTAAATCAAGGTGTCAGCAGGGCTGTGTTCCTCCCAAAGACTCTAGGGAAAATTAATTAAATGTCTCTTTTATCTCTTGGTTGTTACCAGCTCCCTTGGCTTGTGGTTACATTACTCACTTTAATTTCCCCCTCCATCTTCAAGTCTCCCTTTTTTGTGTGTATCTCTTATAAAGACATTTCTCATTGGATTAGGTTTCAACCAGATAATCTAGGATGGTTTTATCTCATGGTCTTTAACTTAATTATATCCGAAAAGTCCTTTTTTCCAAATAAAGAATATTCACACTTTCTGGGGTTTAGATGTGGAGACAGCTTTTGGTAGGCTGCTGTTCAACCGACTACAAGCAGCTTCTTGTATTTGTTTAAATATGGAAAATTTCTGAAAGGACATGTAAGAAATAACTGAAGGTTGGATTTTTTTCCCCTTCCACTGAAAGGTGAGAGTAGCATGGAAAAGAAAAGTTTCTTTGTATACATTAATTTATTGTCTGAATTTTATTTTTCACTACGCTTAAGTTTTTACATTTGCAATGAAATGTAATCTAAATCTTAAAACAGTTACAAAAATTATCTGATTTGATGTTAATTCATTTAAGAAGTTCAACTATGCTGAAATCCTAATGCCCAATGTGATAGTTTTAGGAGGTGAGACTTTTGGGAGGCGAGTAGGTCATGAGGCTGGAGCTCTTATGAATGGGATTAGTGCACTTTTAAAATAGAACCCACATTGCTCCCTAATCCCTTATGTCATGTGAAGATACAACATAAAGTGCCCAGAATAGGGCACTCATCTGACATGCTGGCACCCTGATCTTGGATTTTCAGCCTCCACTACCGTGACAAATAAATTCCTGTTGTTTGTAAGCCACCCTATCTGTGGTATTTTGGTAAGGCAGCCCCAAGGGACTAAGACACCCCTTATATGAACAAACTAAGTAAAATAGAGGCAGAGTAGCCGAGGGGTTTTGTTAAAGCTAACATACCCTAAGACAAAGACAATCTAGATATGTTGAGTTTTACTGAATAAATACACTCTTATCATTGGGGGGGGCCCGCCCGGGAAAAAAAAAAAAAAAGGAAATACTAATTCCAGAGGATCATATTATTTAAATATATTTCCATCTTAGCTCCTTAAATATTAGAACTCTAAAACACATTCATACTCTATCAAAAATATCAGTGTTTTGGCATCACAAAGGAGAGCGGTCATTCTCCCACCTTAGTTCACTACAGAGTCACTGCTCTGGCCCCTTATACCTTAGGGTATCCACCACTGGAGATGTACTGTAACTGTGGAATTCTAAGAGTTGCTGTGGAGCAGCAGGAAGTACTTCTAGTATCATCTGGCGTGATGAAAGTGACTTGCAGAATGACTTTAATTAATTTGGTGGAAATGACTAGCTCTTGAACACATATGATATTTGTTAACTCCCAGACATAACCAATGTAGTTTTTTTTCTCAGAAACAGGAGGTCTTCTAAGAGAATGAGCTAATAAGTTTTCATGATTAATTATATTGTTGACTGGTTATAGTTTGCTAAAACAGATTGAAAAATATTTTTTCTGCATTTTATATACTTTGCATATGTACAATTAATTAAAAGAAAATAATACCAATTATTATGTGCCTGTTTCCTAAGAGAAATAAATGGTTCCCCACTATCAACTCATTATATATACGTAAATTTTTAGAGCAGTTTTATATTCATAGCAAAATTGAGAAGAGCGTACTGAGATTATCCATATATACCTGCCACCACACATGCATAGCCTCCCCCATTATCAACATCCTCCACCAGAGTGATACATTTGTTAAAATTGATGAACCCCTATTGAAACATATCACCCAAAGCCCATAGTTTACCTTAAGGTTCACTCTTGGTGCTGTACATTCTATGGATTTTGACAAATGTATAATAATGTATATCCACATACCATAGTTTCACTGCCCTAGAAATCCTCTCTACTCTGCTTATTCATTCCTCCTGCCTCCTTAATTGCTGGCAACCACAGATCTTTGTATTATCTCCATAATTTTGCCTTTCAAAGAATGTCATAAACTTGGAATCAAGACAGTTCTTACCTTCTACAGACTGACTTCTTTCACTTAGTAATACATATTGAAGTTTCCTCCGTGTCTTTTCATGACTCAATACCTCATTTCTTTCTAGTGCTAAATACTATTTCATTGTTTGGATGTACCACAGTTTGTCCATTCACCTACAGAAGGACATCTTGGTTGCCTTTAAGTTTGGACAATTATGAATAAACATCCATGTGCAGGTTTAATTTTCAGATAGTCGTGGTAAATAACAAAGAGCATGATTACTGAATTGTATTTTAAGAGTATGTTTACTTTTGTCAGAGACTGCCAAAATGTCTTCCAAAGTGTTTGTACCATTTTGCATTCCTGCCAGCAATGAATGAGAATTTCTGTTGTTCCATACCTTCACTAGTGTGTGGTGTGGTTTCTGTTCTGGATTTTGGTCGTTCTACAAGTTGTGTAGTCGTATCTTGAATTGTTTTAATTTCCATTTCCCAAACACCAAATGATGTATGTATATCTTTCATGTCCTTATTTGCCATTCAAGTATCTTTGGTAAGGTGACCATGGCTTGCCCTTTGACATCATTTCCCTGATGAATCTAAGAGGAGTTATGTATTTTTCAGTCTGTTCAACTTTTTACTTCTTAGAATAGAATGGGAACTTCCCAGCTTCTTACATGATTGGAAAACAGAAAATTGTATTTTTTTTTATTTTAGTGTAAATTTTTATTCCTTTCAGGGTCTAGCCTTCTGCTTATTTGTATTAAAGTGTAACTAAAGTAAAGGTTACACTGTATAGGGAATGCCGATCCTATGAGTAAATGATTATACAATTCCAGACCTATTTTTAATTGACAACACTACACTAATTGGCTGGATATGGGCCACACGCTTATCTGTGAACCAGAGTATAGTACTCTCTGGCCAGCTTGGGCCATGTGCCCAGTGCTATTGTGGTGGATACAGAGGAAATAGGGCTATAGGCCACTGGGTGGGGAAAACAAAAGAGTCTGGGCTGACTAAACTTAATATCACTACAGTTAAAATAAATAAATTAATCAAGGGTCCTTTACCAAGGTAAATATCAAACAGACCCTGTGATTTCAAAACTATAAAAACTATTCTTTTCATAAACAAAGTGAATATAGCAGCACAATAATGTGTGAAAAATAAAAGCTAAAAAAAAAACCTGACATATAGGAAGAATATGTGATTTTGTTATGTGACTCCAGATACTTAAATTAGCAGCTTTCATTTTTGGAGAAGCTGTTTAATTTTCCCCAGTCTTAAGGGAATCTAAGAATAGAAATGAAATATAAAAGGACAAAATTAAGTGAACACATCATGATTACAATACTGAAGTGCCAGCTGTAACCCCATATACTCATGCATTAGTTCATTTCCCTTTGAAGCTTTCTGCACACCCTACTTTCCGTCTGTTATCACTTTTGATGACATCCTCATTCACTTTCCCCCAGCTGCTCTGTGCATGTGTAATAATTTCGTATCTTGGGAGTGAAGATTGATCTTTTAAAGTCAAAGAATAATTATTACTTTAAGCAGCCCTCCTTTTTTAGTGAGAATCCTTTGGGGTTCAGTCTAGCTTCTAGCCTTTATGTGAATGAGAACAACATTGTACTTATTGGTGCTGAAATTCTGTAAGTTGCAGTGAGGTTTTGGATTCCATTTATTCCTTCTGCCCTCACTTCTTCTGCTCTTCTATGTAGAGCTCTTCCTTCTACACATTAACTTGAGTATGTGGTGGTAAGATACCACATATGACATTAAAACTGCTCCTAATGTGATCTATAGTATTTTTTATCCTACATGAGCTGAAAATTTGACTTCTAAAAACAAAATTATGCCTTTCAAGTATAACTGACCAATTTCTTAAAGCTTATTTATTTTTTAAGAATATTTATATTTTAAAAATACTATTCTTAAATATTATTCTTCCTTGTCAAGATATTGGCAGAGTTTTTGGAAATTCTGAAGATTTTTTTCTTTTGAATCCTATAGTTTTTATCAATAATAGGAAATATTATTTAAGGTTGGTTCAAGATCCTTTTTATATATGTATGTAATTTTAAATACAGCTATTTGAAAAACCAGATAAGCACTACAGTTTATGATTTTTTCTCCATAAAAATGTCTAATTTCAGTGAAAAAGTATTTTTTAACTCAACAGCAGCAATACTCTTGGTAAACAAATATTATATGATTAAATATTTTAAATTATTAACCTGCATTGTGTTATCAGTATTATAAAATTCTTGGTAAATCCTTTATGTCAGCTCAACTGAGAGACCTCTTCTAATAAGATATGAATAAATTGAAGTCTCTGCCATGGATATAAGGTTTCCTAAAATTCTGAGCTGCCATTAGATAATGAAAGGAATGACTGGAAGAGAGAAGGAACAAAGTTTTCTGCCTATTGGTAGGATGTGCCAAAATCAATCAACAAGTGAGATTGAAAACAAACAAACAAACAAACAAACAAACAAACAAACAGCAATTACATATGCTTCCTCCAAACCCAGCAATGAGATTCTGATATAAAGGTCTCATACCTTGAAAATCACTGTCTCAATGAGCCACTTTACTGCTGGGAATGTATATTTCATTCCTCATGTTGTTGAGATGATGAAAAATTTGAGAACAACTAAGAAAATCAGGAAAATATATTAAATCCAACTCTCTGTTTAATGGTTAGTAAATAAAACACTCAGGTAGATTTTTTTTTTCTTTTTTCACTACATATTTTATTGTGTTACAGAGTAGTCTGTATTCACACTTGCTATTCATTTTAAATTATGTACATTAATGTTTTCACAACAAATATCTAAGAATGAATTATCTTTCATAGAATTTTAAATATTTTAAGTTATCTTCTTAACAGAGTATGCCATACTGATTACAGAATAATTTATTTGCTCAAAACTAGTCTCCAGTGTAGATGATAAATTTAAGAGGTCTCAGGATCGTGTGTGCTTTATGTTCCAACCTCAACACTATGTTTAGTACATTAGGCACTCAGTGAAATTTTTAAATGAAAGAATGTTGATTGGTGGAAAGAGAAAACTTCATAATTTATTTGGAATTTACTTACATTTGAAATAATCACTTATTATGTAGACGTTAGGATCATTATCAAAAGGGTGGCTTAACCTAAGGATATTTTTTAAAACAGACATATAGGAGGGGGGATAACTATTAAATGGAAATAGTATGAGGATAATACCCAAAGATCTTATATAACACTAATAACAAATAAAATGCATATAAAAGATTTTTAAAATATGCATTAAGTCAATAATCTGTTATGATGAAAAGCCTCTTCTCCAGAAATACTTTCTACCAGTTTACAGAAATGTATTATTTCCCTCAAATTGCAGTTGTATTTGTGGAAAAGTAAAACACTAAGGCCATAATCCTTACCTGGTAGAAGTAACCTGTAAATACTTTAAAACAGTCAAAGATCATATTAGTTAAAAGATGAGAAAATCTGAAACCATTTTATTAAACATTATCATCATTTGTTATCACAAATTGTTTTTCAGGGAAAATGACCAGAAGCCTGCTGCTAAGTCAAGGAAGGACTGTTTCTGTCATCAGAATGGCAGTAAACAAGCAATACAAAATTACAGTTGTGTAAACAAGCTAAAGATTAATGGTTCCCACACTGTTTTCCTTTCATTGGCCCCTTTGGTAGGTCAAATGACCCTGTAGACCACCTACGCACAGTCACACCACACACGGACAGTAGCTCAAGTTTTCTCACTCCCTCACCCCTCAGCTTGATTTTTATCATTTAATGTTACAGGGCAATGAAAAATAGAGGAATCAGTTAATGGAAAGAAGGAAAGAAAAAATCCAGCATCCTGACATGTGTTCTTTTGCAAGTTGCTAATCAGATACCTAACTTGTGTAATGCTTCAACCTTAGTTCTCAAATCACTAAATGGAGACTACAGAAACACTAACACTAATGATACTACTTCTCCAAATACCATTGAATTTTTCCTTGTAAATCAATGACATTGATTCATACTAATAAAATGATACAGTAGAAATTGAGGTCTATGGTTTGATTTCTATGATATCTGTCATTTGAGATCTCAGAAACTTAGAACTTTAAACAAAACACTGGTACATATGATTCTATGCTTTCAACTCTACCCTTCTCCTCATCTTTAGTGATATTTTCTGAAAAGCTAACTGAAACTTTGAGCTGAAAAATGATTGTTTGTTTTAGTTCTGTCTTTTATTTCCTAAATTCATTCTCTTCTTTTAAAATCTATCCTCTTTCCAGACAAATACTATCTAATTTCACTCATAAATGGAATTTAAGAAACAAAAGAGATGAAAAAAAAAGAGAGAGGAAGGAAAACCATAAGACACCCTTAAATACAGAGAACAAAGTGAAGCTTGCTAAAGGGGTGTTGAGTGGGGGGATGGGCTTAATGGACGATGGACATTAAGGAGGGCACTTGGAGTGAGAACTGGGTCTTGTATGTAAGTGATGAATCACTAAATTCTACTCCTAAATCAATATTACACTATATGTTAACTAGCTAGAATTTAAATAAAAACTTGAAACAGACAAGAAAACAAAAAGACTTCTCACCCTTACAAAGAAACTGATAAATCTATCTGCTTTCCTTTTTTACAAAGAAGAGTTTCCGACCTTTAGCCTTAATTTATACTTCTAACACTGATGTTTAAAAGCAAAATGGAACACTTTTGCTTAAAGAACATGTATTTCAAAGTTAAAAAAATACATTAGTACACTGTATTGATTTAATATTTGGAAGATACTATATTTTAATATTTTGTGAACATTTATGAAGCTTGCTCTACTGTTAACATATTCAAAATAGCATTTTGCTTAGAACCCACAGATCTGTACTTTATGGGACAATATTTGAAAATATCCTCTATCTTTTATAACTGTTAGGTAATTTTACTAAGCAAGCATTTTTATTCAAATTCCAAAAATGCATTTTTCCTTTAAAGGTAGAGAATCAGCAACAATTTAATTTATTTTGCAAAGTTCTGTGAGCCCTCTGAAAGGTTCCTTTCAAAGGCAGAGGGCTCACTAAAGGTGATAATCACTAAAGGTGATAATGAGTGCATCCACATGCAGATATGTCAAAAGAAAAAAAAACATAAAAAAATATCTCTAGACTGAAAGGTATTTCCTTTTCTAATCTTAGATGTGTTATAATTTTACAGATCGTTTTCCCCACAGCATCTTTTATCTGGTATCTTTTATTTGGGGAAAAAAAAGTCTGATTGTATCCATTACAAAAATCAAATAGTTTATAGTACTTGTCCTGCTTTTAGGAGATTTACAAATATGAAATAATTTTTGTTTTCTACCACACAGAAGATGTGTCTTTTTGAAGAATCCTGGAAGTGTTTTACAAATGCTACATGACAAATAAGAACAAAAAAATGTGCTAATAGATAAATAGTCCAAAACACCAATTTGGGGTGTTACAGGAGTATATTCCTTTTGTAGAGGAATCTGACAAGCCTTCCCCCAGAGGTATAAGAAGGCAGAAAAATGGATGTTACACAAAGAAAAATGAAGTCAATTGGCAGCAGAGTAGAGAAAGTGAAGGAAGCCAAGATAGGCCATTAAGTCAAGGAAGACACGTCTTGACAAATATACAGATTATTATTTCTATGAATATTTATTTCTCATAACTTTAGAAACCTTATATCCATGGCAGAGACTTCAGAGTACTCATGGCTTCTTAGAAGAGGTCTTTCACTTGAGCTAATATGGAGGATTTACCAGGACCCGGGCCCATGACTTGAGCTGAGGTCAGATGCTTAATCGACTTAAGCCATCCAGGCACCCATATGAATATGTATTTCAATAGATGTATGCATGTTAATTCTCCATGTTAGCTACAGAAGTTATGAATGATCTGCTTAAAATAGATTGATACAATCAAATATGTTCTAACTTACATATTGAGGATCATTCTAAATGCTATTTTGGGAGAAAGAGTAAGAATGGAACCTGTTACGGGGCATCTGGGTGGCTCAGTCAGTTGAGCGTCCGACTTTGGCTCAGGTCATGATCTCACTGTTCATGAGTTCGAGCCTCGCATCAGGCTCTGTGCTGACAGCTCAGAGCCTGGAGTCTGCTTTGGATTTTGTCTCTCTTTCTCTCTTCTTCTTCTCCCCTGCTCATGCTCTCTCTCTTTCTCAAAAATAAATTAAAAAATTAATATAAATAGAATATAAATGGCTTTTAAAATTATGAGATCATCCAAGAAGAAAGAACAGACAAGAAAGAGTTCTAAAGACCACGCTTGGGACCTCCAGCCTCACGCAGCTGGGCAGGACAAGAAGACCAGATAGAGGCCTCAGTGAGTGGAGAAAATCCGAGAGTATAAGGCCCCACCAGCCAAATGTATACTAAAAATTAAAATAGAGTAATCAGTTTGGTCAAATACCAGCGATGAGTCAAAGTAACATAAAAGCTCAGAACCAACTGTTGAATCCAGCAACCTGGGAGACATTTAAAATTTGTCATTTTTCCATTATAAAGTTAATACATGCTTGAGAAAGACTAGCTGAATACATTAGAAAAATTTCAAGAAGACCTCGGGGGAGGGGGCGGGAAATACATCTTTGGGTGGCCCTGCCACCAAAAGCAACTGGCTTAACATCTTACAAGAGACAAGGGAAGACGCACATAGACAACTCTTTGCAGGGATATTACTGAAGGGGAACAGAAATGATGCAAAAGTTTATGGGCCTATTTTTGCAGAGTCATTTTCAGTTTGTTTCTCTTAAGATTGTGAAAACAATAGTATGCTGCCATGCAGACGAGAATGATTGATTAGAGGGAAAGTTGATGAGTTAGGAGAGAAAGTGGTACAGTGATAGAAGGATACAGTGGAGCAGGTTAGAGTAGGAGGAACCTGCTAAGCAGGAGCATGGAGAATTCACCGATGTTAATGGGCAAAAAGGCAGAGAATAGCCAACATGAAGGTGGATGTGTTGTTGGGAGCTTTTGGAAGTTGATTTCTGGTTGTTTTTTATGCTCTCACTAAAATATTCATCAATGTCATCAGCTAAAAGTGAGACTGAGGAGCCTTATTTTGGGTTTGAGCTTTGTGACCACAATTTGAAGTTAGTACAATCCACCTAGTTGAGAGATTTTACCCAGCTATTTTCTGCTACCCATATCATTTATATTTTCACAAAACAATTTGTCATGTCTTTTCAGAATTGCTTTTCAAAATGAACTGTTAAAATGAATCTTCACCTACTCTCTTTCACTTTATCCTTTGAACTGATTTTGTAATGCCTATAGTTCAGTTATATATATTTTTGAGGTTAACAATCAGAGCAGCATTTAGTTCTTTCAAATTTTGTAAAGCAAGGTAGGAATTCAGTAGATTGCTAGAAAATATCCAGAAAAGGAATGCCACGCATGCCGAGTATTTATCCATTTACTCCTTAATTCAGTGTTTCTATGTGTGTGTATGAAAGGGATGTACGTAAGAAGTGTATGACACTCCTACGTAATGGAATATTTCCATTGGTACACAATTTTAACCTATTTATCTATATAATCTTATAAGGCAGAAACATTCTAGAAGCCAATGAATTCCTACTTAGGCTGGAAGTATACTGACCTCTGGAGTAGAGGTGAGGCATAATATTCCTCTAGTGGAAAACAATACCGAGGTAGTCTTCATTTACTCCTGTAAGGTCCTAATTGCCCCAAATTCAATCAAGGAGAACTCCTTCAAAGCATATGATATCAAAAAGAAACTAAGTTCATGGGGCATGAGAACAAGTGATCATTTGCTATTCATTTATTGACTTGCTCTTAACTTTAACAAAAATTAAATTTAGAAGTTATAATTTTCCTCCTTTGAAATACTGAGGTATTTTGAGCAAAATATGGTCACAACTTACATTTTTTGCCAAGTGTTAATATTTATTTTATCCAAGGGAGTTTTCTTAGCCAATATTTAAAGAGCACATATGGTCTTTTTCTGTGGAAAATATTTAATATATGTTTTTAGAAATTTGAACATAATAACAATAAAAGGCATTGATCAATCGTGTATTTCCATGTGCTCTGACACAAAAAAGAAAACAAAATACAAGCAGTTTTATTTTCTTAGATTTTACCCAGCAGTTGTGAACTCCATATTACATTTAATTTTGGAATTTTTGTTTTACCATTTTGATTCATTAATTTTCTTAGTTGTTTTGATGTTCTTACCTCATTTCTTCATTCAAAAAAAGTAATTATAATATTGTTTTTAGTTGCCATGATAAGCTAAGACATAACCACTACTTTTTAATACTTAAGTTATTAAATATATAAAATGCATTCACTCATTATAAATATCTAGGTTGCATGGGCTGACGGCTCGGAGCCTGGAGCCTGTTTCTGATTCTGTGTCTCCCTCTCTCTCTGCCCCTCCCCCGTTCATGTTCTGTCTCTCTCTGTCCCAAAAATAAAAAACGTTGAAAAAAAAAATTTAAAAAAAAATAAATATCTAGGTTGCAGATAGTGTATATATAAAACCAAATATTTCAAGTTATCAAAGTTAAACTTTAATAAAATACAAATTAGAATTACAAGGTTTTCTACAGTTTTTGCCATTTTTTTTGTTCATCTTTTCATTTTTAAACATGACATTTTATTTATCTCCAGATGTGAAGAACTGGGGACCTTATTGAATAGCATCAACACATTTAATATTTATTTTTGAGGGAGGAAGGGAGAGAGAGAGAAAGAGAGAGAGAGAAATTGCGCATGAGTGGGGAGGACCTGAGAGAGAGAGTGGGACAAGGGATCTGAAGCAGGCTCTGTGCTGACAGTGCAGGGGGCAGAGGGCTCAGACTCAGGAACCAGGAGATCATAACCTGAGCCAAAGACTGAGCTTAACTGATTGAGCCACCCAGGTGCCCCAATAGTGTCATCATTTTTAGTCTAATCTCACTTCATCAAATTTCGTTCATAACAGTGGAAAGAAAGATAATTCAACTTAGAAGCACAAGACCTACAAAGATTAATATGAGAGCATTTTCAAAGAAGTATATCATGTGCATAAGAAAATAGAAAAGAGTTAGGGCCTCTCCAAAGTCCTCTGCATAAAAGATTCCCTATTTTGGAATCTTACCTCCTTGATTCAAATGGCACCAGAAATTCCATGAAATTTTTTAGGATCTTAAACATGTTTCTTTGTAATAAATGAGTATTTCTATTAAGTCAGTGCATTACTTCAGGAACATAAATGTAAGAGGGCTTAAGTGTTTAAGGAAAACACATGTAAATAAATTTTATATATATGCACTCTGGGAAAAAGTTTATAGCAAGTAATAATGGCAGAAAGTAGTTAGGAATAAATGTGATACTCAATCATGCATAACAGATTGTAAAATTCTCTCAGCAAGACTCTCTGCCTCATTCTGCATTCTGCTTACCATATCCTGAATGCTTTTTTTGATCACTTCTTTCTGCATAAGATCATATTGGGACAAATGCTAGAATCCTTAGAGACAGCCTAAAATGGATTAAGAGAGGAAAAAAGGAAAGAAAGAAAGAAAGAAAGAAAGAAAGAAAGAAAGAAAGAACTCACACATTGTTTGTATTAATAAATAAAGGTTGGTCACTGATGAGATTACCATTTAAATATATTACATTATTTCAATAATTTAACATAAATACTATAAAATCTTATTTAAATTCCATTCATTTTCACAAACAATATAAAAATCATCATTTTGCTCTTCACTGTTACAAATCTATAAGGAAAGATTATTTTCATAGAGTGTCTGAATATGTATTTATTGATAAAAATAAATAGAAACAAAATATTGTGAACAAGATCATGTAACCTAGTTTGAGCATTGACTTCTTAGACATTTTAATTTGATATCCTAAGTATAAATTTATTTTTTAAGTTTTTTTTATTTATTTATTTATTTATTTATTTATTTATTTAGTGATTTTGAGAGAGAGAGAAAAAGAGAGAGAGGGCTGGGGGCCAAGAGAGAGGAGGAGAGAAAGGATCCCAAGCAGGCTCCACACTGAGGGGCTCAGACCCACAACATGACCTGAGCCAAAACTAACAGCCCAACGCTTAACGGACTCAGCCACCCAGGCACCCCAATATCCTGAGTATAAATTTAAATAGAAAAGATATCAATAGTTTAATGCATACAGTAGAAGTCATATTTGAAAAAATAAAATATTAAAAGATTGTTATCCTGTGCATTTTCATGACATGACCTTCTCCCTAGTCAGCCCAGACACATCTGCTTCAAAGTGATTAAAACATTAGAATAGGAGTATAAAAGGAAAATAAAACACCGATATTCAGGTTATATTACAAATAAGAATTTTCACGAAGATATTAGGTTTGCCAGTCAAGCATTGAGGAGGAAGAAATTAGTTTTTAACTTTTTTTACCTCCCATTTTAACCAACCAAGATTCAAGTTCTGTGAGCCAGACAGCAGAAGGAAGTCTTAGGCTGGCAGGAGTAAATTAGCAGACACTCTGAATCTGGATTATTGCAGGGAAAGTACTAGGCAAAGAAGCTGTCAGGTAGATGTCTTCATTTCTTCTCTCTGGGTTTGGTCTTCAGGAGTGAATGTATCAATTAGTTTGATCAGGTGAGGACAAGGACCTCTTGTCCAGTTCTCCATTTGGGACACTTGGAAAATACTGCCATGTCAGCTTGAGGTGCAGCATTTTGGTTACGAACATGGAGGGAAAAAAAAGCCATAGGGAAAAAGAGTCTGGAATTAACTCTTAACTCGTATGCTTATGTTGGTCTCCACATAGCAAGACCCTTCTGTGGTGGAACGGAGTGACTGGACCAAGGATCCAGATAGAAACACTGCCAGAGTCTGCACCACAATAAAAGCTGAGTAAGTAGGGAGCCATTCATCAAGCAGAGAAAATTTTCAATTTCTGTTCATCAGCCCCAGATGTCAGCAGCAAATACCAGCTGAAGATCCTGAAAAAGACCAAGCCAAACAAATACTGCAGCAGACGCAGAACACCCACTCTGCAGCAGACTGAAAACCAGTAAGTAACTGATGGATGGATCCAAAGACTCTCCCTTTTTCTTCTGTGTGTTTACAAAGGTCCCCAACTGGCTCTGTCCCTGAACTCAATTTAATGCCATCCTTAAGAATATCGAGTGCATGGGGAAAGTGGAAATAACAGTCAATATCTCATTTTCCAAGGACTACTTTCTTAGAGGACTGTTAAAATTATTGGATTGGATTAAGTTTTAAAGCAAATTGGACTAAATGTAGCTTTTTATTTTCAAGTAATCATAAAAGAAGTCAGAGCAATTATAGACCAAATAAAACAAAGAAACTACTTTTTTTTTTCCTCTTCTGATTATAATGTGAGCAACAGTGGCATCTGGGACACAAATATCAAATGAGCATAAAAAGGTATTGATATTGCAGAGGTTAAAGATTAAAAATACTCTAGAGGAACCAGAAAGGAGAACTAGAGAGTAACAATTATCAAGTTTTTTGGCCAAACTAAATCCTGTTTTTACATACATACATTTTTTTTTTCTTTACCCGGTTACCTTTACTCAGTTTTACAACTGAGGCTAAAAGAGATTAAGTGACATACTTGGTCTCAAGCTTCAAAACATTGACCTCGATATTCTTCTTTATAAACTAGTCTGCTAAGGGATTATGTGGTGTCAAACACTTTATTTATATTCATATTTTAGTTGCTATATTATATAGTTATTTAAATAACTGTATATATAGGGGCGCCTGGGTGGCTCAGTCGGTTAAGTGTCCAACTTCAGCTCAGGTCATGATCTCACTGCTGGTGGGTTCAAGCCCCGCGTCTGGCTCTGTGCTGACAGCTGGGAGCCTGGAGCCTGCTTCAGATTCTGTCTCCATCTCTCTGCCCCTCCCCTGTTCACGTTCTGTGTCTCCCTTTCTCTCTATCAAATATGAAATAAAAAATAAAAGAAAATAAAAAATAACTGAATATATAATTCAAGGTGTAGGATTTAGTTATTTATAGAATCTTCTTCTATAAAAAAGTACACAATTGGAATGAAGTATCTCTGCCTATTATGGGATTCAAATAAGTAGATGCGTACAGGCATGAGAAGTTGAGATTGTAATTTGTTAGGAAATGTGAGTTGTAATTATTTTAAACCTAAACGACTATAAAACTAACTTTCATAAAATTATGTGAAAACAAAAAACACATTTATCTCTCCCCAAAGTTATAAGATAACTATATTGGAGGTTAGAGAGATGAACTAAATTTATTTGGGAGAACTTCAGTTCCCTGCAGTATTAGGGAAATAATACAATAAGCACACCAAACTTGCAATAGCATAAATTTAAGCTGCATGATGAAAATGAAAATAATTCCTATTGACTTTTATCAATCTTAATCAAATATTTAAGACTGGTGCCTCAGTCGGTTAAGTGTATGACTCTCTTAATTTAATGTTTATTTTTTTATGAGAGAAAGAGAGGAAGGAAGAGGCAGACGAGGAGGAATAGAGAGAATCCCAAGCAGGCTCCACACTTTCAATACAGAGCCTGATGAGCTGTGAGATCATGACCCGAGCTGAAAGCTTAACCAACTGAACCACCCAGGCTCCCACATCCAACTTTTGATTTCAGCTCAGGTCATCATCTCCCATCAGGTTCTGTGCTGACAGCATGGAGTCTACTTAGGATTCTTTCTGTCTCAGGGCCTCTCTGTTCCTCCCCTGCACCCCCTCTTTCCCTCAAAATAAATAAATGAACTTTAAAAAAAGAGAATATTTAAGACCTCACAAAACAGCTTTTGATATACTCTTCATTCACTGAATCCTATCCTATCAGTAAAAGGTTTCCTTAAGTGGCCATCCCAAAGTTATCTATTGCACATGCACACACATACTTTCAAAATAGTAATCAACCAGTAAAAGTGTTTTATTATGATCATAATTGCAACTATAGCTGGCATACATAGGTTTAGGAACAAACACAACTTACTTGTTAAGCCTTTAACTAAATTTATGGAAGTAGAAGTACTCAGGCAAATTTTAAACTGGCTACAAAGCATTCAGAGTGAAATGGTCAAAGGTCAATGTTTTTCCAGGAAAAGTTAATCATTTTGGTTAAGAGTGTCTCCTATAGCTTTCTATTAGTTTTTATTATATTCAGTGCATGTATTAAGCTACTGTTATTGATATCTTTCATATTCAAAAGGTAAGGTACAAACCGAATTATTATAGAGTATGTAAAAACTGTCTTATAAATAGTTAATAGAAGACGGTGTTGAGATTTTTCAAAGTTAGGGTTTTTGGAAGTTAAATCACCTGAAAAAAATTGAAATATATTATGAAAATTATTAGTTTTTAGAAGAATGCATGTTTAGTAAAATAACTAGAAGAAACAAGATAATATTAGAAAAAAAAAACCTACTAGCTATGTTAGAAAAGTAACTTGTAGTTCACAAAGATTATTTTCCAATGTCAGGAATATATATACCTACATATATATAAAATATATATATATAATTCTTTTGTAAAAGAACCTGATTCCAAGTGAAAGAGATTATATAGGAAAATATATTGTTTCTATTCTAACTTTAACTCTAAGTAAGTAAAAAGTCAAATGTAAAGTTTTTGGATTGAGACTTTGGAAGCTGAGTTCAAGTTCTGATTTAGTCACTGAGTAGCCCTGAGTAAACAACTTAACCTTTCTGTGCCATGCTCAGCAAAACAAAAGTGTTTAGTTAGATCATCATCAAAGTTGCTCCCAACATTAAACATCTATGACTCTAGGACTTCCAAAAGTCTGGAAAAAAAAAAAATAAAAATTCAGCCTAATGATTTAACAGTGAAAGCAAATATATAAGATAATGATTTTACTAAAGAAGATTTCTATGACTTCTGTAGTTTGCTTATGGCAGAGGGTGTGGGTTAATGGTGAATCAGCAACATTTAATTTAATCCTCTCAGACAAACATGGGTAACAAAGTGCCAAATAATTTCCCCATCTCATTTACTGAAATTTTGTCCAGATGTACAGTTTCATCCAGATGTACAGTACAGACAGTTCAGTTCTGGCTGTGCAGAGAGCAGTTGGTGACGAGAATGGCACAGGCCCTGTAGCCCAATCCTGCACAGAACAGCTCGGAACACTGCGTGTGCGTTGAGTCTTCCCCTTTGCAGTAGGCATGCTCCCATTTAATATTTCAACGGAACAGAAACTGAAACTTTCTCTCCCACAACACACACACACACACACACACACACACACACACACACACACACGCAACTTTGCTTTCCCTGATTCAGATTCTTCTGAAATATTTTGGGCCATTTCAGCTGAACATTAAGAATCATTCCATTATCATCATCAGAAATTAGATAAATGTCACTCTTGTAAACGACCAAAGAATGGAATTAAAGACATGTGTTCATTATTATTACATCAAGCAAGACATAATAGTTTTGTTTCTGGATTCTTTAGTCATTTATTGAGAATTTACTGCAGTCGATAGTCTGTTGTATGCCTGTGGGGAAGAAGACTGAAGGAGAGATGGCCCCTACTAGCAGAGAGTACCCTACTCATGCATTACATAACATGTATTAATAACACACATGCATTCATAACAAAAAAGTACTTAGTAAAGTAGTAGTTAAGATGGAAGTGAAAGAAAACCTGAACCTAATTAAAGGTAAGCACACACAAGAAAAAAAATTAAGAGTTTCACACATTCAAAGCAACCAGGGCCATTGGACTTCAGGTATGATTTGGTTCAAGGCTTAAGCGATGGGACCTGGACTTGGGTTTTCTCACTCTGTTTCTTTCTGTTTCTGGCTTTTTGGATACTGGTTCTGATCTCATCCCTCAGTATAAGATAGTTGTCAATAAATGCCAGTGAGTAGAAGAGTTTCTGCCCCTTACTGCAAAACAAGTACCCATGGACTGACTCTCAGTTGCCCAAATTGAAATATGCCCATATTGGAGTAAACAATTGTGGAGCTGATTAATTCAATACCAAACAAATGATTAAAATTGAGAGAGAGAGATATGCCAAAGGAAATTTCTGGAATTCCTATACAAGGAAAATTGATGTTGAGTGATGGCAAAAAAAAAAAAAAAAAAAATCCAAATGCCCCATTTAAGGAGCAGAGTAAGAGATAAGGCCCTCGATCTAAATCAGATTGTCTAGAGTTAAATGTGCTCCAAACTAAGAAATATTTTAATCTCGATAAGCCTTCTTTTCTCATGAGTTGAATGATGATAAAAACAGTATCACTAGCCTAAAATCATTTGAGGATTTTATAACAATCTCTGGTAAGAGTTATCACAGACTTGGTATTTAGTAAGCAGTTCATAAAAGTAAACTATAATTATTCATTTCATTTTCTAACTGCTTCCTTTTCTGCAGAGTAAATTCTGTCCTTTATTGCCTTCAATGATAACTTAAGTTCATCTATTGAATTTTAATTCCCTTATCATTTCTCCTTATCACAAACACCCCTATTGTAACCTAATTTTGAGATCTCTTTATCTTACTCTTGCATCTCAACCTTAGCCTGCATTTCTTATGACTGCTACATCATATTTCATAGAGTTTATAGCTGTTCAGACTAGATTATGCGACATTAAAAAGCAATCCTAGGGGCGCCTGGGTGGCGCAGTCGGTTAAGCGTCAGACTTCAGCCAGGTCAGGATCTCGCAGTCCGTGAGTTCTAGCTCCGCGTCAGGCTCTGGGCTGATGGCTCGGAGCCTGGAGCCTGTTTCCGATTCTGTGTCTCCCTCTCTCTCTGCCCCTCCCCCGTTCATGCTCTGTCTCTCTCTGTCCCAAAAATAAAATTTAAAAAAGGTTGAAAAAAAAAATAAAAATAAAAAGCAATCCTAAAATACTGATGGCTTTCAACAATAAATGTTGTTTAAATTCACATTGTATGATCACTTGGCTTTGCTTGGATCTGAATACTCTTCCCAGTGGGAAACTGCTGGCTTGCAGTCAAGGAAAAACAGAAAGGTGAAGTTAGGAAATATCTTTCAAAGTTTCTTTCCAGAAGTGGCATCCATCACTGTTCATGTTTCATTAGCTAAAACAAAGCATGGTTAAGGCTGATGTCAACAGAGCAGGAATATATAATCCATCTATACAGAATAGAGTTAATATTTTGATAATAAAATATGAAATCTGACACAGCAACCAAGCTTTTTTTTCCCTTCTTTCTCTCACCACCTGAGAATCATTTAGGGGTATTTTTCAATCTAAATTTCACCCACAATACCTACTTTATTAAGATTCAGTTTGTGTGTTGGTTCACCAACTGGTCCTGTACACAGAGGTCAAGGAGAAAATGAAGACAGAGACAGGACACTCTAGATTGATAGGTGGCAGTTTTAGTAAGCGAGGACACTTACTTATGAGGCTTATCTTGAATGGCCACAAGGTGAGTAGATCTCCACATCTACTCACCAGAATCTTACAAATTTATATAGAAGACTAATTGGGTTAAGTCACATATACCATCCAGATGGCCTCAACACCTTGCTCTCTCAAGACTATATCCTTGGAACAGCTCCCACTGTGGTAAAAGTAAGCAAAATGTACATTCCAAGAATAGAGGAGGGGGTGAGGAACCTTTGATTGCCTGGGTCTAGCTGTAGATGAACAGGTGGTCACCTTTTCTGATGACTTCCTCCTCCTCCTTTATTAGGTTTGATGAGATCAAAACTATTTTCATAATATTCTATGACATGAACTACCTATTTCACTGTGTTGACATTTGTGCTAATTGTCTAAAAGCAATGGTGGATAAAATGTCCAGTGTTTTATTACCGAACAAGGCAGTGGAATCAAAATATTCTATATATTAATTCTTTTTTTTTTTAATTTTTTTTTCAATGTTTATTTATTTTTGGGACAGAGAGAGACACAGCATGAACGGGGGAGGGGCAGAGAGAGAGGGAGACACAGAATCGGAAACAAGCTCCAGGCCCTGAGCCATCAGCCCAGAGCCTGACGCGGGGCTCGAACTCACGGACCGCGAGATCGTGACCTGGCTGAAGTCCGACGCTTAACCGACTGCGCCACCCAGGCGCCCCTATATATTAATTCTTTTATTCTTCATTACCACTCTTTTTTTTTAAATATTTATTTATTAAAGGAGGAGCAGAGAGCCTGAAGTCTTGAACTGAGATCATCAGCTGCGTCAAAATCAAGAGTTGGACACCTAACTGATGAGCTACACAGTCACCCCACTACTCTAATTCTTTTTAAATCAAATTACACTTTAATATACCCATAATGAAGTAGTAAATATTAGTAGTTCTATTTATTTAATTAATTTTTTTTATTTCATTTTCTTGAAGTTCTTCATCTGAACTTGAGCACACATCTATGTAATATTTTTTGGGATGAAATGGAAAGTTCACACAAGCATTTCTGCACGTTGAAGTATGATGGCCTTCTTGAGGAAAAGCATTTGCACAGTTGAGTTGTGAGCTGAGCTAGCTGTTTTTTTCTTTTTCTTTTTCTTTTTTTTTCTTTTTTTCTTTAGTAGAATCACCATTTTTACTTGAACAAATGGCAGAAAAACAATGGTTATTGAGATTTGCTTATTTGGCAGACATTTTCTCAGAAATGAATGAAACAGGACTATAATGTTAATCAACTGACAACTGATGGCAAAATGTAAGCTTTAAATGAAAACTCAAGGTTTTGGAAGACTCCCATATATTATCGTAAACTTGACAGCGTCCCAATAGTTCAACTTATCTGATGAGGTTGATAGTGATATTAATAAACATGAGTTTCAGATGGGGAATAACAAAATGTGTAAATATCTAAGGATCTCCTCAGCTTGGTAGACCAATGTTTTACAGGTAACATGTTTCATACATGGGTAAAAGATCCATTCAAAGGGCAAGATAGACCAATGGGATTTAAATGTGACGGTACTAAAATATAATATATTTTCAGGTTCTACATTACAAATGACTATTAAGAAATTACTTGCTGGGGGAGTGTCTGAGTGACTCGGTTGAGAGTCTGACTCTTGATTTCGGCTCAGATAAATGATCTCACGGTTCCTGAGATCAAGCAGTGCATAGGGCTCTGAGTTGACAGTGTGGAGCCTGCTTGGGATTCTCTCCCAGCCTCTCTCTCTCTGCTCCTCCCTTGCTCATGCTGTCTCCCTCAAAATAAGTAAATAGACTTTAAAAAATTACTTATTAAGTTGTTAATACCTAAGAAAAATATCCACAATTATCTGAAATGGCTATTACAATTCTCATTTTTTCAGTTGTGTAACTATCTTCCTTTCGTCCTTCCTTCTTACCCTTTCCCCTTTCTCCTTCCTTCCTTCCTTCCTTCCAGTCTCTCCCTCTCAACTCCCCTTCTCTTCTTTCTTTTGTTCTTTCTTTCTTTCTTTCTTTTTCTTCCTTTCTTTCTTCCCTCGCTTCCTTCCTTCCTTCTTTCTTTCAATGTTTAAATTGAGCAACTAAAGATGTATAAATAATTATTGCTGACTTAAAAAAAATAATTTAGGGGTAATCAGGTATATTATTTTGTGTCTATTACACATTTATTCCATATATAACGATAAATCTATTTTGTACATTATTTTTATATTGCATTTTAAATAATGTTAAAAATTGAAAGAGACTTTTATAATGAAAAATACACTAAAGAATCTGAGTACAGTTGTGGACTTGACAAATAAGCTGAAGACTCAAAGATTATTTGAGGCCTGTCAATATGTGTCAAAATACTAGCTGGGTTTGATCCTGTGGAAGTTTAAACACTAGAATTGTAGAAATCCAGTACAAGAAGGGACCCAAGTGAAGACTCATTTCTCTTTTGTCACTTTATGACTGTGGAGTTTGACTGAGGATGTTTGGGTAACTCATTTGAGATTACACAAATGGTATCAGAGTGAGGACTAGAAAGTAGTGTTCTGACATCAATCCAAAGCTAATTCATTTCCAGTCCAGCATAGGCCTTCCTAGAAGTTATTCATTACGCTATGCTTCCCACTACTTTCAAGCACCCCAAATACTTTGTATGTAGACTTTGATATCTTATCTCAGTGATTTTGTCTGTAGTGTTGTCATCTTTAGATATGAGGGTTATCCAACTATTTGTATTGGAATGTAGTACTATTTTGTTACCATCTAAAAGAACAGAATTAAAAAAAAAAACAAACAGGACGAAAATACTACAACTAGTAATTGAAATCATTGGCTCATAAAATTAATCAATTTGAAGTAAGGAAAATTGTGCTTTTCAATCTGCAGCATCAGTGTTCACTCTGTTCAAAAAGTATTCGACGAATTCTTGTGAAAATGAATTGAACAAAAGTGAATTGAACTGAATTGAGAAGTGAGCTGCCCACACTGGAAATTGTGGTAACTCTATGAGGTCATTAGGAGGAGTTGCAATTCAGAACATTGAATTATTTCTAAGAAACTACAAATGCTGACGTTTTTCCAACCCTGAGTTCTATTTGAGTGCTGAAATTTAAACCCATGTTGTACTTAGCATTCCAGAAGAAGAGGAGAATATCCCAGTATCAACTTTTTTTTTCTTTCACTAGGTTCGGTAAAAAGATACTCTTTATTTTGAATAAAAATATTCGGTGCTGAGGGGCCACGGTAGGTTTATTGCGGGCAGGAGGTGAGAATAAGGGGTGCGGATAGTCTGGGAAGGACCTTGAGAATGTCCTCACCATCCAAGAAAGACAACTATCTTTCTTTTTACAATATTCTCCGGAGATGGGAAAACCTATCTTGGTCTGAATTCCCTATAAACAAAGAAACAAACAAAACCCTGCCTGCTGTTAATCTTAAAATGTTTTACACAACACAGATGGTGGTAATGAAAGACGCAGTTGAATGCTTCTCTATTATTGAAAAGTTTTAAACTGTGTAATTGCTGTACTATTTCATTTCAACCATTTCTGTCACTTTAACAATATTTCTAAGACAAACAAAGAAATGTCTATAATAAATTATTGCAGGAGTATACTTGGTTTTCTCAAGTACAAATCTGATGAGAATGGAACTTTAATGATTCTGACTCTGTCTATTCAGTCTTACATGGAACCATTAGATCAACAAAGCCAGCTGTTTTTAAGTTCCATTAGGAGCCAGTATTAAAATAAAAGTAAATATTAAGTCTGAACCTAATTCTATTTTACAAATATTGTCGTTGATTTTTAAAAATGCTTTTCCTGATTTATCTTTTCAATTTTAACTTCTTCAACTTGAATGTAAAATATTTTTTCCTTCTCACTTTGTGTGTCAAATAGTATGTGTTTCTCCCTGGAACTAAGATTCTTTGGGCTACCCTCACTACTTCAGCCACTAATTCCTACCCTCCAAGGACTCCAAAATATCTTAAAGAAGTATTATAGTAGGCCTATAGAGTGATTTTCTATTAATTTATTCAAGTATTTTATAAAAGTTCTATATGAAGTTTTGCAACTTCAGTAGCATCCTCAGAATTTGGGGATGCTCCAAAACATTTGGGTGGATGGAGATTTACACTCCTATCATATCAGATTTCAAAACCAGAAAGTCAAAAGTCAGCTTATATTCAACAAAAATGCAGAGAATGTGGAAGGCGTGTATACTTAGAACTTACTATTTGCCACATATTTCATACATATGAACTCATGATATCTCACTGATATCATGATATCTGTGTTAACACCATTTCACTTTAAAATTCTATACCTTAGCGGGGGGGCGGGGGGGGTTGCGCCTGGGTGGCTCAGTCCATTAAACATCCAACTTCCTCTCAGGTCATGATCTCACAGTTTGTGGGTTTGAGCCCTGCATGGGGCTCTGTGCTGACAGCTGGGAGCCTGAATCCTGCTTCAGATTCTGTATCTCCCTCTGTCTCTGCCCTTCCCCTGCTAGTTAGTTCTCTCTCTCTCTCCCTCTCCCTCTCTCTCTCTCTCTCTTAAAAATAAACATTTATACATTTTTTTTAACGTTTATTTATTTGTGAGACAGAGAGAGGCAGAGCATGAACGGGGGAGGGGCAGAGAGAGAGAGGGAGACACAGAATCTGAAGCAGGCTCCAGGCTCCCCAGCCATCAGCCCAGAACCAGACACGGGGCTCGAACTCACGGACCACAAGATCGTGACCTGAGCCGAAGTCGGACGTTCAACCGACTGAGACACCCAGGCACCCCAAAAATAAACATTTAAAAAAATAATAAAAATAATAAAATTCTATACTTTGGGAAAGTTAAGTAATATCTTCAAAGTCTCCCTCTTATTAATCAACAAAGCTAATATTCAAATGATTTTTTATCTTCTATTCACGATCTGTATTGTTTTCTCTACTATGCTCATTTCTCTGTTGACTTTATAGTTTCCAAAGATTCTCTTAGCTCATTAGATTTGGTAGCTACCTGTTTACCAGCAGTAGTGAGGTCCCTACTAAGTGTTCAAATAGAGCGAAAAGCAAATGACTATAGTTTTCTCTAAGAACCTTCTGACTTCTTCCTTTTCTAGCCCTGGTCTCTGAAGACTGCAAATGCCCTTTATATATCATTTACTCATAGACCATCTTCTGACCTAACCTATCCAGTTTAGCCCTTTAATTAGGAATTTTTACTTCAACCCCATTGTTTTAGCAACCTTCAAACTTTTTGTTCACATAAAGGCAATGCAGGAAAAAAATTTTTTTTCCATTAATATTTAGAAGGCTTAAAATTAAATTTCCTTATAAACACCTAGGAAAATTAGTCTAGGCCAAAAATAAATAAATAAATAAAATGGTTGGCATTTGATGCATTTGAAATTGAAATTAATTTATTTGCAACTTGAGCCTGAGGAGGTTTTTATCTTTTTGTGGTAGGAGCCATATAGGTGATCAAGCTGACAGAAAGAAATAATGCGAGGCAACAATAGTAGTGGCTTAGTCAGTTAAGCAGCTGACTTTGGCTCAGGTCATGATCTCGCTGCTGGTGAGTTCAAGCCGTCGCAGGCTCTCTGCTGTTAGTGCAGAGTCCACTTCAAATCCTCTGTCCCCCTCTCTCCCCTCTCTCTCTCTCTCTCTCTCTGAAAAAATAAACAACACAAAAAATGTAAAAAGAAAAAGAAATCTAAGTGTCCAAAAACGTACAATTAGCCCATCCTGCATTCTCCAGAATATCTTGATATAGAGCAAGCAAATCAGCAAATGATCAATTACAAAAATTAATTCCAAGGCACCTATAATCAACAGCAATTTCTTGGCAGCTCTAAAATGTCCTAATTTTCTGAAAACTTGTAACTATTTCTATGAGCTTTGTTCCACTAACCCTTTAAAAAATATTTTAAGCTCCTAATTGCTTGTATTAAATACCTTCCTGCTTAAATTATGTATAATAATTTCTGTTTCTCTGGACAGACCCTGACTGTTAAAATCTGCTTGGCTTTCTTATAATTAAAACCACCTACTAAATCACCACTTCACAGGTATATATTTAATGTGATTACATAATCATATTCTCTAATAAAAGATTGGCAAATTGTAGTGAGCAGACAGGCTGAAAAAAATAGACCAGCCGATTTTTTTTTTATCATTATTGTTGTTTATCATCATCTACATTAAAGAGCTATTTTCAAGCCAAAATAGCAGGACAGCAAAATGGATTATAACTCCCAAGATTTTAATTTCTACTGCCTTAATGTTATTATAAAATGCCTCTGGATTACTAAAATGCTGTACATATCAATTAAAACAAAAAACAGAATTAATGTTACTAACTAAATTCATCTAAAAGCAGTTAATAACATATAGTCATCAATTCCTTACAAAGTAGGATTATTTCTATATGCTAGTAAGATTAAATTATATTGTTAATTGCTTTAAGACATACTTCTAAAATCATGGTTTAAAATTTGGACATTCTTTCAACCAAATAATATTGACTACTATAATAGACAAAGATGCATCTTAATTGCCTTCCAAATATTATCCAAAATAGAAATATTATAAAATCCTCTTTTTCACTGCTTTATCAAACATATTCAATATATAATTGGATTTTTCCCTCTGAATATTTCTTGAGGTATTCTCACAAAATCTTTTAATGTCAGTCTCAACAGTCTCTTTCTTTACTATCTTCCATCCACAACCACAAGCAGAGTGATTTTTCTAGTCAAACAAGATTATTTTACTCTTTTCCTCTAAAAAAAATCATTTCTAAGCTAGAGTTAAAATTGCCAGGATCATAGACCTTCTGCAAGGCACATGTCAGCTGTGCACACAAAAGAGGCATAGAATATTTTCAACATGACAGAAGATGGATGAGTGCTGAGTATATGACAGGAATTTCCATCTCCTTTAAATGCATAATATGAACACAACTGGCATATTTGTGAAATATTTATCTAGTCTGAGTTCCACTTTCTTTGGTCAGGATGTATTTTTCTCTACCTCCTTATCTATAGGAAGACACAGAGAGAGCCCCATTAAAGATAATATCAGAGCATATCTGAGTCATAGTTACCCCAGCACTGCATCAGAATTCAACTGACTACATAATGAAATCAGTGTATGTTTTCACGTGGAAAGAGTCATGGAGAACAGTGCCTCACCAGGCAGACATTCTGGCCTAAATGATCCAGAGCAAGGGAGACCAGCAATTGCCTGAAGATGACCAAATGCCACACAGCATTTGAGAGAGAAATTGTCAGCATCTCTATCACTTAAAGATAAGACATGAGATTGCAAGATTTATCATGAATAGATATCTTTAATAAAGATTTATTTTGTCATATATCCTTCTCTTCTTCCTGAGGCGGGGGCAGGGACCACAAAACTTTTCCTAACCACACTTCAGGAAGATTTTAAGAGCTAGTGAATTTTATGAGAAGTGGAGGAGACCTATCTCTATCTCTAACTTTAAATATATACTTAATAAATATATTAAATTATTTATTCTAGCTCTATCTCTCTGTCATATATCTATTTCTCATAGGAACTCAGAATAGAGAGCAAGGCAATATTAGTAACGATATTGCTTAAATAAAAAGAATTGTTTAGAAGTCCTACTCCTGTCCTGACTATAGGGGGAGTATATTTCTAACCATATCAGTTTTTCTAATTCCACTGAGATGTTGGATTCATAGATGTTTTTCTAATTCCACTGAGATGTTGGATTCATTGTGCATAATAAGGAATGTCCTTACTCAAAGCGATTGTGACGTCACAACCATTCCATTGTTTCTGAGCAATGTCTATTTTAACTCAGCACATTTCAAAATCAGCAATTATTGCAAAGGAAATCTGTATTGTTCATGACAGTTCCACTATTCTTCTCTAAAACAACGGTGACTTTATTAAAAGCAAAGTTGTATATGGCTATTTTTTTGAGCCTTTATTTTATTACCAGTAACAGAACAAAACATCAGACAAGACTATTGTCTGATCCATCTGGTGCTATATTTCCTCCACACAAGCCTTGTATAACACACACACTATTTCAACCGCAAATGTTGTTTAGCTTTTAAAACAATTGCCTATCAAAGCATCCAGGTCCCATTGATAATGTAGCAAAGCCCTTCCTGCAATTGTGAGTCAGGAAATGCTGGCCCCCTTGGCAAGTCTCATATGTCCTGTTGCTTGTAATCTCCCTCCCTCCTTGCTGGAATGTGTTATTTTTAAGCAGCTAGACTAACAGGAAGAGAAAGTTGTTACTTCTTTTCATGTGATGGAACAACCAGGGGAAGGCAACTGTGTTTTAAGAATATGGGCTGATGAAATCTTAAAACCACTTACCAGGTACCAAGCTACCGCTGTGAGGGAAATCTCCAGTTCCAGGCATACTTTTGGATGGATGGTAACTTCCCCATTCCATAGCCCCAATACATTTTGCAGGCACCTGAAAACTGAAAAATAAAGACACAAACTGTATTGAAGGTGCATAGAACTTCATTGTTCTGTATTGCATGGATGAAAGAATGTGTTTCATTTTGCAGAGAACTACCCTGAAAATAAATCACTTTAAAGAGAACCACAGAAATAGAGACACATTTTATTTCATGATGATTACTGAATGTTGGAAAAATATTCAATGGAACATTTTACTGACCACCATAAACAGAATTTCATAATTTGAAAAAGAAACACACTGTCTCATACTTACCTATGTAAAAACTAATATTATAGATTTAATCTATCAAATCTACTTATATTACAATTAATCTGTAGCCTTACTTAAATAATCCCTTTTTTTTGCTCTGTAAGAAAGTTTGCTTTAAAAAATAGATAAGTTTTGGGGTGCCTGGGTGGCTCAGTCAGTTAAGCTCAGGCTCTGGTCTGACTTCGCCTCGGGTCATGAACTTGTGGTCTGTGAGTTGAAGCCCTAAGTCAGGCTCTGTGCTCTGGGCCTGAAGCCTGCGTCAGATTCTGTGTCTCCCTCTCTGCCCCTCCCCCGCTCATGCTCTGTCTCTCTCTCTCTCTCTCTCTCTCTCTCTCTCTCTCTCTCTCTCAAAAATAAATAAACGTTAAAAAAATTTAAAAAATAGATCAGTTTTGGGGTACCTGGGTGGCTCAGTTGGTTGAACATCCAACTTCGTCTCAGGCCATGATCTCACAGTTCTTGAGTTCAAGCCCCATGTCAGGCTCTGTGCTGACAGCAGGGAGCCTGGAGCCCATTTCCAGTTCTGTGTCTCCCTCTCTTTCCGCCCCTCCCATGCTCATGTTCTGCTCTCTCTCTCAAAATTAATAAACATTTAAAAATAGAAAAATAAAAAATATATCAGTTTTAAAAAAGCAGAAAATATCCAAGGACATGTGGAATATGAAAGACATTTTTCCTCGCTCTTGAAGAGACAGAACATGTTTCTGCTTTAGATCCTTTGCTCTTGCTGTTCCTTCCTTCTAAAATGCTCTTTCCCCAGACTTTGGCGAGTCCCCTTCTCTCCCTTAATTAAGCCTCTGTTACAATGTGACCTTCTGATGACTGTATAAAATCACACACCCCACCCTGATAATCAGTCTCCATGTCTTTCCTCACTTTTTTTTTTTTATAGCCTTTAACATCACTGATATATTCGATACCTTTATTTATTTATTTACAACTTCTCCTCATAAGAATGTCATTTCCATAAGAGTGGAGACTTTCTTCTGTTCACTGCGGCATCCTGAGCACCTATGAGAGGGCTGGACCATAGCTGACAGTAGACATTCAATAAGCAAATGTGGAATGGTTGAATGAATTGAGTTCTAGGTACTTCCTCATTAAATTCTCATGGTGTACTTTTGGTTCTATATGTCCTACACATCCAAATAGTTCAAATAAATTGAGACTATGTTATGGAACACTGTTGTCTAGTTTACATAAAAGATGTCACCAGGGGCTCCTCGGTGGCTCAATCAGTTAAAGGTCTGACTCTTGATTTCTGCTCAGGTCATGATCTCATGCTTCGTGAATTTCAGCCCCACATCGGACTCTGTGTTGACAGTGCAAAGCTTGCGTGGGATATTCTCTCTCTCCTACTCTCTCTGCCCCTTCAGTTCTCACTCTCTCTCTCTCTCTCTCTCTCTCTCTCTCTCTCTCAAAATAAATAAACTTAACAAAAAGATGTCACCAGTATATCATAAATCCATAAGCATTACACACATGCAAATGTTTATGTGTGCATGTACCCATAAAGGTACTGAACATTACCAAAGGATCTTGGGTGTAGTTAATTTAGCATTATTCTTGCCCTCCCCCCACCCTTTATTTTCTCTGGTAATTGAACATTAAATCATTATTGTTAGATAATGCAGCTGTCTACATCTGCACATCAAGGAGCCAACACCCTTTTAATTCTACAAACTTTGCTAATATTCATCTTCCCTCCATTGCTAGTAAAGGCCTTCAGCATCTAGCCTAAAGATCCATTCATGGCACTGTTTTTTATTTTTTCTTTGAGAAGTCAGTTATAAATACTAGTAGATTCCAAGCTAATCGATTAGCATTTAGAACATTTCTAACATCTCTCTTCTGCCATCCCTTAGCACTTTTTAGTACTTTATCTTAGAAAGTAACAGAAAGGGGTGTAGCAATAACAAATAAGTATTGAAGAGACACTATTTTATTGAAAGTGAATTCTTAACTTGATTTTTAAGTCCTCCGTATGGGTTCATCATGAAGGGGAAAAGAGAAAAGGCAATACCCCTTGCAACATTTTACCTATTTCAACCCATGAGGCTGGTGATCCATTCATTGCCTCTGGGTCCTCTTTCCTTTATATCACAATGAGGCAGAAGTCAATATGTGGTGTGGTGCAGCAAGGAGGACAGTGAGTTTGTTGTTATTCTACCCTCCTCAGCAGCGAAAGGTTCTTCATTAGAAGTCTCAAAGGAGTTAGAGGTTCTCCCAAATCAGCCATTGGTATCGGTTTACCTCTCCACACTGTCTTCATTCTCCCATTCCCACCCCTGAATGATTAACGAAGATTTCCTGCAGGGAGAAATTAAAGAAATAAAGAAAATTTGCAAGAATGAGTTAAACGTTTCTATTTTCTTCAGGAATCTCCACACCTGAGCCTTGGTTTGGCAAAACCCAATCTCTAGGATGCAGTATTGTCATTTCAGTCACATGGGCCTCCAGCCCTCCCAGATGTTTGCACTGAAGACGTGCGGTTATGGAACAGGTCAAGTGCCTGGAGCACCCTTATAAAACTTCATTTAGTCATAACCCAGTGTGAACTCGTATGCCCATACCTATATCTAGTCCCTGCACAGGAAGCCAGTTTCAACTAAAAAGAGCAGCATCTTTTTATGCATCCGTTGATTCATCAACTCTGAATGTTAAATGCCTAGCACTCTCTCTTCTCCTGGCCTTGTTCTGTGCATACTGTCTACAGAGCTATGGTTTTGTTCACTGTCTCTGTGTTTTGTGTTTTCTTGTTGTCTTAAACCCTGACCAGTCAATTAGGATCCATATATCACCTAACTGACCACTCGGCATTTCCCCTTGACTTTCTTTCTCACTAACACCTCAAACTTAACATGTCTCAAAGTAAAATCATAATTATCTTCTTCCCTTCAAAAAATGTTTTCTTGGAGCCCCTGGGTGGCCCAGTCGGTTAAGTGTCCAACTTCGGCTCAGATCACGATCTCACAGTCCATGAGTTTGAGCCCCGCGTCAGGCTCTGTGCTGACAGCTCAGAGCCTGAAGCCTGCTTCGGGTTTTGTGTCTCCCTCTCTCTCTCTCTCTGACCCTCCCCCGTTCATGCTCTGTCTCTCTCTGTCTCAAAAATAAATAAACATTAAAAAAAATTTTTTTTTAAATATTTTCTTCCAGTGTCCTCTAGGTCAATACAAAGCACAACTATCCATCCAGATGTTTAATCCAAAATTCTAACTTGTCCTTACTTCCTCTCTCTTATTCATCCCATTCACAATCAAACACCAAGTTCTGTTGTTTGTTTCCCTCGTATTGCCAGAACACGTTCTCTTCTTTCTTTTCTGATTACTAAAAGCTCTCATTAATTTTTTTTTTAATTCCAGTATTTACACCGTTTCTCAAATTCACTTTGCATAATATTTTCAGGACATATCTTTTATAAAATACAAATCATGTCTATCAATTCCATTGTATAAATCGTTTGTTTCCAATTTACTATGGAAACCAATTCAAAATTCTTAAAATGGCCTACAATACCCATTACAATCTGGCTCTCCCTACTTCTTTAATCTCACCCCTTAGCACAGTGCCCTATATTCTCTCAGCTTTCACTATAATTCCATGAATATTCTAAACCATCTGCTGGAAATGCTCTCCCAGGTTATTAAGACCTAGGTAATCAGCATGTATTGTTCAGAGGTCAGCATTAAAACCATCTCCTTAGAGAAGCCATGCTGATTGCTTATGACATAATTTGCCACTACATTCTTGATCTTGGTAGTTTTTGCTTTGTATTATTTTTTAATTTTTTAATGTTTATTTATTTCTGAGAGAGAGACAGAGACACAGTGCAAGCAGGAGAAGGGCAGAGAAAGAGAGAGACATGGGATCTGAAGCAGGCTTCAGGCTCTGAGACTGGAGCACAGGCTCTGTCAGTCAGCACAGTCTGATGTGGGGCTTGAACTCAGGAACCACGAGATCATGACCTGAGCCAAAGTCAGACACTTAACCCACTGAGTCACCTAGGCTTCCTGGATCTTGGTAGTTTTTAAAATTCATAACAATTGAGTATGTTATTCACAGTTTTGCTTAATTCCCAATTTCCCATTCTATCGCAAGCTCCATGAAGACATGAAATCATGCCAAGCCTGATCACCTGAATGCCTCAAAATATCTGCTGCAATGCCTGATATCTAGCAAAGACCCAAATGTTTGATAATTGAATGAACAGAAACAATCAACGAACAATTGTTAGAGCCAAGTCTATGTTCCTCAACTGATATTTCAATTTTATGAAGTCCATTCAAAATTCCAGCTGCTGAGAGGAAATTTGAGTAATGTCTCTTGGTGAGTCACTATACCTTTTTTTCATTTCTCTCTGTTTAAAAGTGTTTTAAGTCTCAAAAAAAATTTTTTCAGTAAATAGTCCTAATAAATAGCAGCTAATAAAAGAATGAATGTAGCAAACAAGCAATTGAGAAAGACAGACAAACTAAAGATAAATGGAGAGAAAGAAAATCTAAAATGACATTAAGAGACTCCTTGAATTTTGAATCTAAGGAAGGTCTAAAGAATAAATATTCTATTGGAAATGTAGCAGAAAGAACATTAGATTTAGTTATTTAAAAACTAGAGATAAAACAGGCAAAAACAGTGCCTTCCTAGCTAGAGGAAGACAATAAGCTGGAAAATAAACAGATGGTGAGTATACCAAAGATCTAACCTAGAAAGGTGTGTATCAATAGGAAGAAAAGCATTATGATCTGTTATATATTTGTCACATGTCTCAAGACAGAAGCATCCATTAACATCCTCACAGTGGACAATAAGTAGCCCAGTAGGAATGTCAAACCAGGAGGATGAGGCTTAACAGAGCAACACTATGCAGGACCATCCAGGCGGTTGTGTTGTTAAAAAATCACACAATGGCAAAGCTGATAAAAACACATCTGCTTTCTTTCCTTGAACACAAGACAATAAATGTTTCTAGCTAACTTCAAGTCTTATCCCTGGAAACTTTGATATCACATATGTGAAATAAATTAAGACAAGACAAAAGGAGGCAAATTTATTGGGACCAAAACACAAGCACAAATTTAGAAAGCTCAGCATGTAGATAATTGAAAGCAGTGAAGGAAATTGTTTCTAGATAGTGTTCTAATTCACATGGTTTAACTTTCAACTGATAAAGTATGGCACAGCCTTGACCCTGAAACATTTGATTTAACAAGCAAAGTGCTTTGGAGGAAAATGATGTCTTTTCGTGGCTCTCATAGGGAGCAAGTCTATTATACCACTCAGGTAGACTTTTCTAGGTATTAATTAGTTTTTAATTAATTTATTTTCATCATCAGGCTTTCCAAATTTTCTTAATTTTACTTCCTTATTTTAAACCCTTTACTAGTTTCTCATTGGGTATGTGCACCACGATGTGGTGATCTGGGTTTCTACCTCCCCCAACCCTTTCCCTCCCACTGCCCCAACTCGTTCCTTCTGCCTCTGACCTCTGAGCTGTCCCTTGAACACATCGAGTACATTCCTAGAAAAGGGTTTTTTGTCTCCATTCCCTCTAACACAGGGGATCTTAACATTTCCCGCCCCGGAGCCCTCTCTGGAAGTCTAGCAGTCAGGCAAAGCCTAGAATGATATTTGATAATGCATAAAATACAATTCACAGGATTTACAAGTGTAGCCAAGTATATTAAGATGAAACTACCGAAATGCTTTTTAAGCTAAATGCGTTTAATAAAAACATATATGTTTCTGTATTAGTTTATCAGAATAACAAAGATCCAGTAGCAGATATAACAATGACCATAGTGTCAAAATAGTAGTGAGTGTAAATATTTTTTTTACAATATCCAAACGCTGTTCTCTAAAATGAAAATGCCTTGAAGTTATTTGGGTAACATTACCGCTGTTGCTATGACTCCTATGGATTCTTGATAAAATTCAAAATTAAACAGAATAGTAAATTGCAGTTAGAGATTAATAAAGTGACATTTTAATATTTTTTCTAAATCAAGTTCATAGACTACCCAAATTCTAGGGGACCATCCAGATTGAAAACTCTTGCACAACAGAACATTCTTTTTCAAGGTATCTACTCTATTCGCATCTCAAATCCTTTAATTCTCTACCTGAGTGTCCCTTATAATGACTTTTTCCCTGAGCAGCTTAGTAGAACAGCACCTTTTGTGTTAAGTTATTGCCTAGCAACCTAAAGCTATGTTATTTTTCTCAGTAGGATTATTGGCCCACTTTATATTACTCATTTATTTAGTATTTCAGCTAGTATTTCAGCTAGTATTTCACTAGTATTTCAGCTATGTACGGATACTGTTTTTCTTCCTCCTTCAATCGCTGCCATGTCTCCAGCACTTAGAACAGTGCCTGAATAGATTGAGCCTTCAGTAGATATTTGTTGAATGCAGTGGATGAGTGAATGATCTTTTAGCATGCCCTATGAAACGCTTTAAGATCTCACTTCTGATAGTTTTGCTAGTTTCATCTGGCACTGCTCCCTTTCTGTCCTACCATGTCCCAGTCACCCTCATCTTCTGCTTTCAGGAAGAAGCAAGTACCATCCTGCCACAAAGCCCTCATCAAGACATCTCAAGCTCCCCAGAGTGGTTCTCCTTCCTCCATCCCTTTTTCACTCTACTTGGCCTGGTGAACCCCAAATCACCCTCACGTCTGCGAACACTTTGCATGAGGAAGATCCCTCTTTATAAGTGTAATTTAATAATTATTTGCATAATCTGTCATTTAGTGTCTGTTGTTTAAGCTACACTATAGCTCAGTGGAAGCAAGTCACTAGCATTTAGAAGTGCCCAACCAACATTTTTAGGGGTGCATAGGTGGCTCAGTTGGTCGAGTATCTGACTTTTGATTTCGGCTTGGGTTGTGATCTCATGGTTCATGAGTTCAAGCCCCGTGTTGGGCTCACACTGAGAGTATAGAGCTGCTTGGGATTCTCTGTCTCCCTCTCTCTCTCTGCACCCCCCCACCTTGAGGACACACATGCCTGCTCTCTCTCTGTCTCCCAATAGATAAATAAGCTTAAAAAAATAAAACTGAAGTGCCCGATCAATGTTTTAAAAAATAAAATGAATAAACCAAAGAAGTCACCGAGACCACCCTCTACAAATTCTTCTAAATGTAAAACTTGGAACACAATAACAAAGTTAGTTGGCCTAGCTTGAGCAATCACTGCTTGCACCTGTTGTCTTTGAATTAAATTCTAATGAGATGGCAGAGACCACTCATAAATATTTATGAAGAGAAGGAGTTTGGCACAAACTGCCACTGGGCTGCAAACCCCAAGTGATGTTATTTCTTGTTCAGTAGCTTTCCAGTATCACAGCCACCAGTTCCATCCTAAAGTGTTGCCAAAAATTTGATCTCCAGAAGGAGCTTCTTTTTTCTAGCTTGATTGTAAAGCCTGAATTTAGAACAGACTCAACATTTTCATATAATTTTATCTTAGGGGCAATAAGCTTCTTCGTTTTCTCCTAAAACCACTAATTTTTAGTAAACAAAATACTACGTAAGAGATATGTTTCATATAAAGTAAGCAGTGTAAACAAAAGGAACAGCACTCTCCTTTTTCTTAGTCCGATTGTTTACAGTCCTGGTTAGGAGAGTGATGTTGGATCTTAGGAGTGAAGAATATTCAGTGCAGATGTCTGAGTTAAAGAAGGATTTGTAAAAACCCAAACCAAACCAAGTTAACAAAATCAGAAATATTGTTGGAGTCCTCAAGAAGTGAAGTTAATACATTTGAGGGGCAACTTCTAAATACAATTTCATGTCTTCAGAACACACTTCCAGGTTTTCTATCATCAATACAGATATTTTGTCACATTTCTTGAATATTTCATTACTATCTGTCTGGTTGTGATTAGCTGGTTAGAATGGTTTTTTTTATGCCAGTCCACTCTGTCCTTATTAACTGTCATAAGACTGTACCTCGGTGCCAGTATTTGGCTAGGGTTCTCACAAAGTAGTGAAAAACTGATAGTCTCATCAACGAACAAGGCAGAAGATGTCAGTATTTTTATAATACAAAAAAAAATTCAGGAAAGTTAAGTAGATTATTCTGAATTTTAATTCCAGGTAATTATTTGAGAGCAGAAAAATAACTTAATTAGTGTCAACATTGTTACCTGGAAGTAATTTTTGCTTATATCTAACATTCTAGAAAAGGAAGCAAACACACCCAAGAATCTCTTCAAAGTCACAGAAATATTGATAGTTGTAAGAGAGATTTTTTTTTCACAAATTTGGAGCTATTATAGAGGGTTATTTTAAAAACACATAAGCCTGTTATTGAGATGGTTACTAGTAAAATGAATTAAAGCACTGAAAAGAAAGAAATTATTTTGGATAAAGATTAATTGATATATTCATGAATTATTTTTGTAAGAGCTTGGAGCTTTTAATAAAAATTTCCATGACAAATGGTATACCCTGTCAGTATACCTATAAAAGAGAGATGGTGATTAATGATAGAATTCTACATCTCAGACCTGGGTTCCATTGATCATAGTAAAGTCATGACACTGTTGCATTTCACTAGAAGGAGCCCCATGCTTGGCCTGTTCATGTGTTTGCGTGCACATATATAATTGGCACTGGCCATTGTTTAGCGAACTCTATAATGTGATCACTGAAACAAGAGGCAATTTTGCTCTGTATATTCATACCCATACTCACAAACATTCCTTCTCGCTTTCACTGTCTCTCTCACAGATACACATACACACGTAGGTTCACAAAGCTAGTTTTGAGAAAAGGCAGGCAACAACTTTTGTAGTTAAGTTATCTAAGCTGCACAATATAAACAACTAAGCTTCATACCAGTAGGAAACAAGTGAGCAGTCGTTTCTTAGCAATGTACTGATTTTGAAAAAAATCTTTTTGGTTCATCTTTGTAAAAAAATATTTGCTTATGGATAATTTTTGCAAGTCCAACTGTGAGTTTTGCTCACTTGTGCCCATCTGCATGCAATGCGTTTTGCTCATTGAGTAAGAAATCAGTTGCAAAACAGCTACTTCTCGAAATTAACATCTGAAAAGCCAAACCAGTAATCTCTCTCATCAGCTTCAATATATTCCATTAACGTCAATCATGTTCTATGTGGCAGATATTTTTTAGGCAACAGGAATATAAAGCATCTGTAAGGGTGGAAGAGAAGGAAGTTTATATTAAAATAATAGGAGAGGGGCGCCTGGGTGGCGCCGTCGGTTAAGCGTCCGACTTCAGCCAGGTCACGATCTCGCGGTCCGTGAGTTCGAGCCCCGCGTCAGGCTCTGGGCTGATGGCTCAGAGCCTGGAGCCTGTTTCCGATTCTGTGTCTCCCTCTCTCTCTGCCCCTCGCCCGTTCATGCTCTGTCTCTCTCTGTCCCAAAAATAAATAAACGTTGAAAAATAAAAAAATAAAATAATAGGAGAAGCAAACAATTCTGAAGAGGCAGTGATTAACTCATCTTAAGCAGGGAAAGGAAGGGCTCAGAAAGAATTGTACATTTGAATAAGAGTATATATTTTGGGGAAGGATAAATTGACAACAGGGTGATAAAACATTAAGACCATGAGATCATCATATCCCCTTTTGAACCAAGATCACAGAGTAGCATCCGGATATGCCAGAAGGAAGGGGGTGGGGAATAACATATATGTATGTGTGTATGTCTATATGTACACACACACACACACACACACACACACTCAGCATGTCAAACTAGATGACATGTTAAGGAATAAATCATGAAACATGAATACACATTAAATCACCTATGTACTTTTCAAGAGGAAAAAAGTAAACCACAGTACTATTTATTCTTCATCTATGTAAATAGCAGACCAACTTCATGAAGAAAGACATTTAAATTAGAAATCAGCTTGAGCACCTTCTCATCATGTTTGATCTTGTTGTCTCTACTCATGCTGGTGGCTGGAGGGCCTGGTCACAGGTTGCACAGACTGTGTTCAGGGCCTCCCAGACCCACTCTGATGCTGTTTTACCCAGGAAGACACTCAAGTAGAGAGAAATACAACAGTATGTTCAAAGCACGTGAATAGGTTGAAATGGCCACAGCTTCAAACATATTTCATAAGGATTCCTATTATTTCTGACCGAGGCAATTTGATTGGAATAGGTTGCCTCTGTCAGGGTGGGAATGGGCAGGGAATGTTGGAGAAAGGGGACTCAGTGCTTTCTTTTGTCTGTGCTGTTTTCTAAGGAACCTCCCCTAAGAAATGAACTAATTTCAGGGTTTTGTTTTGCTATGCAGATTATTTAAACTAAGGTTGGAATCTCTGGGAAATAAAAAAAAAAGATTTGGAGAGATTCTCTGGGGAAGAAAGGAATGAGACTGCTAATAACCAGGAGGGTTTCAGTGGGTAAAATGAACAGAATTTCAAAATATACCTTAGAGATTTTTCCTGTAAGGTGGGCATCTCTCCCTGAAATCTTTAGTTAAATCTACATTACTTGCCATAACATACTATGGTTCGATTGTTGGCTTTCTAACATGTCATTGTACGAACCACAACGTGAAGTAAGAGCTGAGAGTATTGATGGGAGGCCAAGCAAATATGGATTTTAACTGGATTTTGTAAATTATAAAGTATTATGTTCTTTATTGAAAGAAATATAAGCTGTTAATTAAATATGAACAATTATATATGAAGCTTTTACTAGACACACGTTAAGAAAATAAACTCAATCCTGCACTGTTTAGAATATAATTAAAAATGCTGAAATAAGGAATTCTAACAATAAAAAAATGTTTAATTTTAGCCATTTTTGGTGGGATAAATAGATTTCTTGCCTTTTTTTAAATTTTTTCTTTTCAGAAGGAAATATGACGATGCTACATGTAGCCAACAAGTCTTGTTTAGAACATGGCCACTTTGGGGCGCTTGGGTGGCTCAGTCAGTTGAGCATCCTTCTCTTCATTTCAGCTCAGGTCATGATCCCAGGGTCATGGGATTGAGCCCCCTGATGGGCTTAGGGTGGAGCCTGTTTAGGATTATCTCTCTCTCCCTCCTTCTCCCTTGCTCACAATTTCTCTCTCTCAAATAAAAAAAAAAAAAAGTTAATTAAAAAAATAATAAATAAAACGTAGCCATCTTGTTTTGTTTGTATTATAATAATTTCTTCGTGAGTACTTACTATGCTCTTGTCAATATATCCTGCAATTTTACACAGGGATTTAATGAAGAGCTTTGAGACACATCTGCGTTTTATAGGTGTGGATGCTGAAGTACCCAGAAGAGAAGTAGGAAGCATTCCCACCATCCCAGGGAGACAACACTGCTAAGTGAGGATTCACACCGAAGCCGTTCACCCCTAGTCCACATGCTTGCTCCAACAGTGCTCTGCCAGGTCAGGAAGGGAGCTGCGGTTGGGGGCTGGGGTGCGCCAGGCCAGGAACCAGCCCCGGAGGGGAGCTGCAAGGCTGCCTGTATGTGAGGCTTGAAGACAGCAGCCCAATATCAAGACTCAGGTTCACAGTCAATACACATCCAAAGTTTAATTGAAATTGTAAACGCAAAATGACATGTTTTGTTTTTTCCCTCTAGCGAATGCTAACTATCTCCCATGCAGAGTGACTGGTACAACTTCAGCCAAGTTATCTACAAATAGAAACAATTTCAGATTCCTCACGCGTTAGTATTTCACAATAGAAATTTTGTTTCATTTTTCTTTTATTCCATATACATGTATGCTGCACATAAACGTTTTTTATTTGTCTATGTTGTGGGTTCCATGTCCATTACTGCCAAGCTGAGCATCTTTTCTGAGAGAAGTATCTCTGAAAACGTAATTCCTAAAGTTACTTTTAAAAAAAATTTTTTTTCAACATTTATTTATTTTTTGGGGGGACAGAGAGAGACAGAGCATGAACGGGGGAGGGGCAGAGAGAGAGAGGGAGACACAGAATCGGAAACAGGCTCCAGGCTCTGAGCCATCAGCCCAGAGCCTGACGCGGGGCTCGAACTCACAGATCGCGAGATCGCGGCCTGGCTGAAGTCGGAGGCTTAACCGACTGCGCCACCCAGGCGCCCCCTAAAGTTACTTTTTAAACAGTCTTTAGATTTTAGTTATTTTTTCTTAATCTTCAAGGAGCTTTGCTGGTATTTCTCTTCTGCTGTTTTTGTGGGGTTTTTTTTTGTCTCTTTTCGCTTCCTATACTGTAAAACTAACTTGTAGATGTTTCTCTCTGCCTTTTCAGAAACACCATGACTCCTCTCTGCTACCAGTTTTTCAGTGTTGCACTAAATTCTCGTTTGGGGCGGTCTTCATTCCTGCTTTCTTTGGGTACGAACCCCGAGTACACCACTAACCTCAGACCTGTCCCAGACTGATTCTCAGCTCTCAGCTCTCTCGCACTCCCAGTGGGCTGAGAGGGAGAAATTCTTCTGCCTGATGGTTTGGGTGAAATAAGGCATATACCACAGGAAACAGCATGTTCATTTTCCTGTGACCTTTTCCTGATTTCTTTTCCAAAGATTCTTCGGCCCCTAATGTTTTCCAAGCCCCATTGCTCAGTACATTGAAGATGAACTTTAATCCAAATTATTGCTCTAATCCCTAGCCCTCTCTTTGGCTTTAACACATTTTATTCCTGCTCCACCAGAGACCCTTGATATTAAGAACAAACTTTTCCTCAAGGCAAAGTCATAATTAAGCAATAATATAACCAATGTTTTTTACCAAAAGCCTGGATTAAGGTGCCCTAGAAAGCCACTCAGTGTGTTTACTGGAAATATCTTTTTGAGGTGGAAAACGTTACAAGTATATAGTTGCAGTCTTCATGATGGAGACCACAAAAAACATTTCTCTCATGAATCAAAATTAGAAATTATTCATCACACTTTCATCTCTTGAACACTGATCCGTCTACCTGATTGTGTTTCTTTCTCCACATTAACTGTTTAAATGGCTTGGAGACAAATAATGTTTCACTTCTAGCACATGCACAGAATTTCATGACCTCTCATCCTGCTGCACCTTGTTTTGCTATCTCACTATAACCCCATCGTGTCTCATTTTTCTCACCTATTTTAATTTTATTTTGTCCTGCAGACATCTTTGCCAGCCTCCGTTAAAATTTTGTAGAATACAACAATACAACAGTGTATATAAATTATACTTAATTAAAGAAATTCAACAAAGGAAATTCCGAGGGGAGGTTCCAGTTTGAGCAATAACAAATAACATTTACATGTCGTTATATCAATAGTTATAAATGTTTAAAAAAGTAACTAAAAATATAAATCTAAAACGACACTCAAATGTATGGGTAAATATAAGCCAAACTCCTTAATTTGGGCGTGGGGGTGGGAGGGGGTAGGCTTTATGATGTCTGTATTAAGTGTTGGTGGGCTGAATCTACATAAAGTTTTACTGGAACTCAGCTACATCCACTCATTTATATATTGCCTGTGACTGCTTTCAGCCTACAATAGCAGAGTTAAGTAAGAAGTTGTGACAAAGAGCATTTGGCCTACAAATTCGAAAATATTTACTATCTGACCTTTTGAAAGAAAGTGTTTGCTGACCCCTGGTCTAGATGATTGTGTTAAATTTGCTGAGCTATCTTCAGTCAGTGACTGTTGCACCTGTGCGGTGCCACCTATGGGGAGCTGGCAGGCCGAAGCTGGAAATGTGCTATAGTGTATGTATCTGCTAAAGAAATACCGGAATCTGGTTTTTCCATCAGTATTAATTACAACACAGTCCTTTGGGGTCAAACATACTTATCAGGGACAGTTATTTATTTTAGAGCGTGTGTGCAAACGTAATTCACATATCTATCTTTGTGGGGTGAATACCCAGGCAATATATAATAGATTCGTTATGTAACAAAACAATCTCCATGTACATGGAGAAAATATTCAGTTGTCCTAATGGACTCACACATGATGCAGTTCATATACTTAAGATACTCTTCTACTTAAAAAAAAAATGAACTAAATTTGTCAGGAGACCAAAAATTCCCTAGTAGAAACAAAATGGGTAACCTCTGTTTTGATCAGCTTAATCCAACTACACATCTCACAAAAGCAAAGCCATCTTTTTCCACCCATATCATATGTGTCTGTCTGCATGTTTGGGAAAGGGCTATGAAACCTAAGGGGAGTTATTACGTTACTGATGAAAAGCTCAAATCTGTAACACATATGTGCATTTCAGTATATAGTATCTGCTTATTTTCATTAAATTGCATTAAATGCTTCAATATGTAACGGAGTCATCTTCCTTAGGAAGCGTACACTTGTGGAATTCTTTGTGGTATCCTTGGGAATCCCTTTACCATGTATCCATGGCATTCTGCCCCTACGAGGCTCATTCCTTCCTGTCCCCTGGTATATTTATTAAGACAGGGGAATTTTTCCTTTCTTACTCAAAGATTTTGCTCTTGTCCCCAAGCTACTGTTTTTGAACTGAAAGAAAAGTCAAAGGATGATATATCTGAGGAAACAATATAACACTACTAGAAATTACTGCATGATATCTGTTTTTTTACTTAAAGACAGAAACAGAAGTTTTCTCTCATTTTTCCCCCTTAGACTACTGTACTTCAGACCTAAGCTGAGGCCTGAAGTAGCAGAACAAAGAAAGCTGGTATTTTCCAAGAAAGGGGAATCCACTGTTCATACACATTCACTACAGTAGGTCTATGGAAATGAATAATTATTATGTTACAAAATTCTATTCTCCGCTGTAGGGCATGCAAGTCTACATATGAATGTTTTTAAAAAGTAGTTGATTTTAAAATTTCCTCTTTCAACATTCTTTGATTATGTTATTACCAGAAAAAAAAATAAATGCAAACATACCTCAATATTTAAATATTATTTTATAAATATGCTTTTGTAAGCATCTGATAACGCACAGCAGTTTATCTTTTTACTTCTTCTAAGTTAATCATTCGTCTTTATATCCACTTTGACATTAGTGTGCCAAGAGAGGTATTAGATACCAGATATAGAGTTTCTTTCTTTTTTTTCTTAAAGTTTATTTATTTTTGAGAGAGAGAGAAAGGGAGACCGAGCGAGAGCAGGGGAGGAGCAGAAAGAGAGGGAGACACAGAACTGGAAGTGGGCTCCAGGCTCCGCGTTGTCAGCAAAAAGCCAGACTCGGGCTCAAACTCACAAACTGTGAGACCGTGACCTGAGCTGTAGTCAGAGGCTTAAGTGACCGAGCCACCCAAACGCCCCATACAGGGTTACTTTTTTTTCACATTTATTCATTTTTTGAGAGACAATGTGAGTGGAGGAGGGGCAGAGAGAAGGACACAGAATCCGAAGCAGGCTCCAGGCTCTGAGTTTGTCAGCACAGAGTCAGATGTGGGGCTTGAACTCATGAGCTGTGAGATCATGACCTGAGCTGAAAAGTCAGACGCTTAACCTACTGAGCCACCCAGGCACCCCTACAGGGTTTCTTTTTAACCAAACTTAACTTCATGTCCCCAAATCCATCTTATTTATAAGTTTCCCACTTTATTAGCTGAAAGTCATCTTCATGTTAATTTTGAGGGCAAATAACCCATTTTTCTGAAAGATAGAAATCACAGACACAAAGTGCGATTTATTTTTTTGTGCACAGAAAAGCAAGTGAGATATCAGGAAAAGATCATTCTAGATAAACTTTAATTATTGCTTTTTAATTTCAATTGCAAATATATGGAGGATGTTGGCCTCCTAGAAAGAATAAAAAATTGTGTGGCTGGGAGGCATATATGATACTGTGGTATATACTATATGATCAGTAAGTGTAATCAGGAAAATACCTGTAATTGTGAAAATCAAGGAAGTGCAGAGCTTGATAAGACTGTTTTTCTCATCTGGGTGAGTCATTATAACCAGAAAACTTACACTTAATGGTTTACAGACCTGTGTTTACATTCATCCCAGGATTGATGTAGCTTTGCCACATTTTATACCCTAGTGGGGGATTCCCAGGAAGGTAGCAGACATGAAGAGATGACTATCACAGCACTAACCTGTAGGCACTTGTCAGTCACAGTCCACATAACTGACTTTCTGATTTTTTCTATTCTACTTTTAGAAGAGGAGAATCAGTATCAGAGAGCAGGAACAGGAAGAATTTTGTCCTAAGTCTAGGTGCTTATACCAAAAGGAAATAAGCAATTCTTCATCAAGTTTAGGTGGAAGAAGTAAAATAAGCATTAAAACAATATTTGTTTTTATGTATATAGGTTGAATGTCTTTTAGAATAGCTCACTTATGTAAAATATAATTCAGAATTTATTATTGGTAGTAATGGTAATGATAATATATTTTTAAAGTTTATTTATTCATTTTGAGAGGGAGAGAGAAGCAGAGAGAGAGAGAGAGAGAGAGAGAGAGAGGAGAAACAGAGGATCTCAAGCAGATTCTGTGTCATCAGCACAGAGCCCTATGCGGGGCTCGAAATCTTGAACTGTGAGATCATGACCTGAACTGAAATCAGGAGTTAGATGCTTAAAGACTGAGCCACCCAGGCGCCCCAGTAATGATAATAATTAACAGCATAATAAGAGTATATATGTCAATCACTGTTCTAAGCAATTATACATACTTAACCTGTAAAATCTTTAACCCTTCATAAAAAGTCTGAAACAAAAGAAAGTAAATAATTTGTCCAAATTGACACAGAAAGGGCAGACACTCCAGATCCAAACCATCTCTCCAAGCTCTTACTCAAATAAACATGTATGTAACTTGAAGTCTTAGATTTTTATCAAAATCCTTCCAGCTTTACTATTACACACAGTTTCTACTGCAAAAGAGGTACTCAAAAATATTTGCTTCAGTGAATGAGTCACATATTATTTAAGAGGTTATAGACTGTAGTGTTTAAAAGCACCAACTCTTCACCTAGGATTGGTGGCCCTGAGTAAAATTTCTCTGCTCTGCTTCACTTTTCTGTTGTGTGGAGATAATAATAGTACTTACCTCATAGTATCATAGATGATATAATGAACTACATTCACAAAGTGCTTAGAATAGTACCTGGCACATAGGAAGCACTACGGAAATGTTATTGATGATTATGATTATGCTTTTGTGAGTTACATGTGTCCCTCCAAAACATGTGTTGAAGTCCTAATACCCAATGAAGATGACCTTGAAAATAGAATCTTTGCAAGATGTAATCAGGTTAAAATGAGGTCATACTAGTATTTAGAGTGAGCCCTAAACTCAATACTTGTGTTCTTATAGAGAGAAAAGAATTTGGAGTTACAAAGAGACACAGGGAAGAAGGTCATGTAATGACAGAGGCAGAGATTGGAGTTACGGGGTCACAAGCCAAGAAAGGCCAAGGATTGTAAGCTACAAACTGGGAAGAGACAATACAGGACTCCTCCCTTCAGAGGGAGCATGGCTCAGCCAACACCTTGATTTTGGACTTGTAGCCTCCAGAACGGTGAGAGAATATTATTATCATTATTATTGTTACTATTATTTAGCCTCAGGACAAAATTTATTAATTCAGTCTGAACTCTCTATCAGCCATTATATGTTTAAATTTAGTCTACTCATCATAAGTCTTGAGTGTTTCAGAATCAGAATGCAAAATTTGGAAGTGAAAGTGAAGTTTGTGAATTTCAAGTTGTTCACACCAGGTAGTGTGAATATTTTATTACTGGTCCCCACCTTACATGTCACAGATGGCAATTATCAGCCTCTATCACTCTGAGAAACCACCCAAAGAATTAAACTAGAAGGAATTCAGCACATATTCCTAAAGGATTGTGCCATTTTGAAATCTGGAAATTCATTTTATTACTTGGTTTCTTCTGGTTAAATTATTTTAAAGATTTATTCTCTTATCCATGTATCAAGAATGTGTTTTCTGCTGCTCATTCCCAGAGAAAAGGCAATGAACAGTCCTGGCAAAGCTTATCAGTTTTGCTGAATTATAATATGGTAAATTAAATACTGAGATTTAAATTAAACTATCAGATGAGATGATGGCATGGTTTCCAGACCTGAGAATGAGTTCATGTTCTCTTTTTGGGCCATGACTGAAGAAAAGTATTTCATCCATGGGGAGGAGTATGGAGAAATAAACTTTTTATGTTATGGAGCAGAATTTGCTAGCTATGCACTCCTATTTTGTTGGAGCCAGTGTATGTTTTGGAGGTATATGTGTTATATCACTTAGTCTACTCTAAAAAAGAGAGAAGGAAAGAGAGAAGGAGAGAAAGAAAGAAAGAAAGAAAGAAAGAAAGAAAGAAAGAAAGAAGAAAGAAGGAGAGAAAGAAAGAAAGAAAGAAAGAAGAAAGAAAGACACATTGTAATGTGTCTTCTCAGTTGGTCATGACATCAAGTAAAACAAATGATACAAAAATAGCTAGAATAAGAAAAAAAAGATAGAGAAAATTGATGTGAGTATTTTGTATTCCTGTTATGAGTTCTATTTCTTTCAATTCAACCTCAAAGGTCAAACACCATTACATCAAAATTTTAATTCTTGGAAAGATAAGAAAGGAAATTTGTTCACATATGTGTAGGATATGTGTTTATGTGTGCACTCTATCAGGTGATTCTAAAATCAATACTGTAAGTTGATATGTGCCATCGAGAGAAAAGATGTAATTCAATTTGCTAACATAGCAATATATATATATATATATATATATATATATATATATATATACACACACACACACATACAGAGAGAGAGAGAGAGAGAGAGAGAGAGAGGAGCACAGAGAGAGAGAGAGCCTTTAGCAGGCTCCACACTCAACACAGAGCAGGCTTGATCCCACAACCTTGGGATCATGACCTGCGCCAAAATCAAGAGTCAGATGCTCAACCGTCTGATTGAGGCTCCCCTATTTTTCTTTTTACTAAAAAGTAGATTATCACTCCCATTTTTTTCTCATTCAATTCAGGTTTCATAATAATGATAAATCACTTGAAATTAAATCAGATAGATGACAGTCTTCAGAAATTAATGTTGTGAGAAAAGAAATATGCATAAATCATATAAATATAGGGGAAAATATCTTTTTTTTATTTTTTATTTAATATAAATAAAAATCTCAGATCAAATTTCGAGACACATAGTAAGGAGTATGGTAGCTAAGCGGTCAATTTGGTTTTGCCAAACACTACATTCCCTTACATAATTCTCTCCTCACCGTACTCTTTATAATCCACTCACTCTTCCAGAAACTGAAAAATAAAGAAATAATGGCAGTCATCAAGTTATTTATCCTTTGTTCATACAAAACTCTTTATGAAGTCCCAATGCATACAGTGCATTAGGAAAAATGAATAAAATAAGACAACTAAGAGAACAGGTACTCATTCAATAGGTTTTACGGGAACATACAAGACAATCTGTCTACAAGTGAACAGATATTTCTGCTTCCCTAGTGGTTTGGCCTTGACACAGGTGATCTTCCCCTGGCTATCTCTTCTCTCACAGCTATTCTCTGCCTGAAATTCACATATCTGGAAAACAAGGGCAGAGATATATGCTCCCACATTGTGAAGCAGATGTGCAGACTACTGTGAACTGCAATCACATTAAATGCTACCAAGTACACATATTTAGTGGCTTTTTAGGAAACACGAATGAGAAATGGCAACGGTCTCAACTATCTAGCATTTGAATCTCGATCAAAGTCATAGGTAAATTTCCTCATTATACCTTAGTTTGCATGTGGGTCATTATAGGATCATTTGATCTGAAGCTAATGTAACTAACTAATTGGAAATTATTTAGGAATTAAAAATACTAATTAGAAATTAGTATTTTGTGCTTTAAAAAAATTTTTTTAAACGTTTATTTATTTTTGAGACAGAGAGAGACAGAGCATGAACGGGGGAGGGTCACAGAGAGAGGGAGACACAGAATCTGAAACAGGCTCCAGGCTCTGAGCTGTCAGCACAGAGCCCGACGCGGGGCTCGAACCCACGGACCGTGAGATCATGACCTGAGCCGAAGTCAGACGCTTAACCGACCGAGCCACCCAGGCGTCCCAGTATTTTGTGCTTTTAAATGAAGATTATAATAAGTTAGAGTGTGAATTTTAATTTACTTTTAGACTAAATGGTTGTGTTAATCTACTAGAACTACTATAACCAAGTAACACAGGCTGGGTGGCTTAAGCAACAGAAATTTATTTTTTCACAATGCTGGATGCTAGAAGTCCAAGATTAATTAAAGGTGTTTGCAGGTTTGATTTCTTCTACAGGGGATGGAAGATTGGCTTGCAGATGGTGATCTTTTCTCTGGGTCTTCTGTAGTCTTCGCTCTATCTTTGTTGTATGTGTCTTAATCTCTTCTTTTAAAGGACACTAATCATATAGGATCAAGGTTCACCCAAATGATCCCCCCCCCCCTTTTTTTTTTAACTTAATTGCCTCTTTAAAGGCCCTTCCTATCTCCAAATGCAGTCACATTCTGAGGAGTTAGGACTTTAACATATGAATTCTGAGGAGACACAATTCAGCCCATAACAAAGGTGTAACTCAAACATTCAGATATTACTGTAAAGTTAAATTTAGCTAAGATGTGAAACAAGTAGCCCTCTGAAACATGAAAGATGAAATAAAACTTTCTAAAACATTAAATTTAATCAGATTTCAAATTTGGTAGCTAATTAGTTTAGCTAGGCTTATATTTTTCTTGAAACTCTTTCTAAGCTGTAAAGGATCCACTCCAGACAAAAATGAATTTCTCATAATATCTAAAATGAAAAAAAAAAAATTCCAAAACCTACCAGATCGGTAGTACTTGTTTGCATATATAGAGGACTTTTATTTTTTAAGATGTAAAGGGCCAGAGGTGGGGGAAGGAGGGGGAAGGGGGGAAGAGTGACCCTCAGGCTCTTCCCTACCAGCAGCTGGTGTCTCTTCAGCCCTCTTTAGAGGGCTTTTAAATGCTGTGGTAATATTTTTAAACTAATTTCCTCCTGCTTCATAATTAGAGATACTCATTTCTCATGTAATCTCTAACCAGTCACAATTATTTGAGCTGTTTTATGACAATGATTATTTTGTTCAATATAAAATACAAATAAAAGAATCTCTAAAGATTGAACTATGCTGCTAAGAATGAGGGGCATTTTTGAGAACAGAAAAAGAAACAAAAAAAGTGGTATGTAATATGATATGCTTTTGTCTCTCAAATATCTCAACTGTCCACAGGGAGAGGTTTGGGGCAGTAAAATTATAGAGTTTAATTTTTTTAAATTATTGCTTTGACCTAAATCAAACTGAAAAAACTGCTAGGGTAAGAATTTAGGCTACTTTCTGTCATGTGCTTTTTTTTAAGGATACGTTTTATAGGAAGGAAGAATGAGACACTAACATCCAAGGCCTAAGTGAATGTGTGTTTGATGGCGAATGGAACGGTTGCCAAGGGTTGAGGTGTCTGAGAAGAGTTGTTGGGCAATGTTGGCTGGTGGGTGAAATGGAAGAAGAAACATGCTAGAGGTGCAAGTGAGAAAATGTGAGAATGTTGGAGACGCTGAACAAAATACTCACTTAAGGGTATTATTTCAGATCAGCGCTTTAATCGTACAGACCTAAGAGTACCAAACATTTTACTGTGTTCCTTTTTTTATCTTTAAAAGTTTCAAAAGTCTCTCCTCCAGTTGATAGTTCCAGAGTCCTTACAAATTAATTGTAATCAGTTGAATCACTGAAGATTAGGCTCGGTCATTAAAAATTTTTATTTTTATTTTTTTTAAGTTTACTTATTCATTTTGACAGAGAGAGAGACAGAGAGACAGAGAGAGAGCGTGCTTGTGCATGCGCATGAGCAGAGGAGGGACAGAAAGAGAGGGAGAAGAGAGAATCCCAAACAAGCTCTGTACTGTGGGCACTGAGCCCTGTGCAGGGCTTAAACTCACAAACTGGGAGATCATGACCAGAGACAAAATCAAGAGTTGGATGCTTAACCCACTGGGCCACCCAGGCGCCCCAATCATTAAAAATTTTTAAAGAAAGATATTCTGGGGATACAAAAGTCAATATATTTATTCAAATAAATACATTAAAAAAACCAACAGTAGCATTTTGCTATCAAAATTCTGCATAGCCCTTCACACACCTGCCTTCACAAGCATGTTTCCAAATGCTTTAGTACTTTTTGGTGCTCTCATTGGTGGCTTTCTCAAAAGTATTTTCATCTTGTGCAAATTTTAGAATCTGAAGCAGAGCCTTATTTGAATGAAATTCTTACTAAGAGTAAAAGGTTTTTTCCTGATTCTCCTTGTTATCTTTTTTATCCTAAGGGCATATATCATAGCAATTGAAATTAGGGACTTTCCAGTAAAATAGACATGGCTCAGGGAGCCCCTCTTCCTTTAGTTACATGTGTGATTTTTAAGCAAGTTACTTAACCTATGTTATTTAAAAGGGTTATTAAGCAGATTCAATGAGATAGTGGTGGTCACATTCTTTTCAGATCACGTTACTGTTTGCTAACTGCACAGAGTTTATTCTACGTATGTACATTATTTTAAGATATGTTTTCAATAATACATAAAGTGACAGAACTGTTTGCTCTAAGAATTCCTTCAGCAGAAGTACAACTCAGCTTATCAAAGACAATTAAAAGTGCACTTGATACTGATTTAAGCTTGGTCTATGGATGATAAGAGGCTCAGGAAACCATAGGGAGATTTTAAGGTGGACTCTGGAAGGTTATTCCAGATAGGACCAAGAAGCACATGTCTTTTGTGACTAACTAATGGGAGCCAATCCCCAGAATAAGCAGCAATATGGAAGAAGATGGCTGTCCTTTGTAGCCTTAGACTCTCAGTGCACATGAAGGAAAGGCTTTGAAAGCCACGGCGACAAGCCTCCATCCTGGTGTCAGAGTTGCTGCAAAGGCTGCGGTTTGTTTGCAACCACGCATGTGTTTGAAAGTAACAAACACTTATTAGACGCCCTGTTTAGTTGCTGTAGTTGCTGGCGTTACAACAGTTAATACACAGTTCCTGCTCCCCAAGGCTTTAGTTTGGCCAAAAAGAAGACAGTAACATTGTAAAACCAATGAAAGGGCACCAGAAAGTAATGCTTAAAGAAATAGATTTAAAAAAAAAGAGGGAAAGAATTGGTAATCTTAAGGTTGAATTTATTCCAGTGTTTAAGTTTTTGAAAATCTGTCTTAAATATTTTATTTTCCAAAACCCTATTCAAGAATGTAATTAGTATTCATATTAATTGTCTAATTAAAGGGAATTTTTTGTTTGTCTGTCTAGAAAAGTCTGTACTAGCATCCTTGCTTTTCAGACTTCAGTGGCAAGGTGAAATTAATATGCCTGGTTGTGAGAGAAGTTACCTTGCTCTCCAGTGGACGTTAATTACTTGAAGGCAAAAAGCAGAAGTTCTTATCTTGGGCCTATAGCCTCCCAGAATTTATTAGTTAAATGATGTGTTTATGTAAATATTTTAGGTAAGAGGATCTTAACTCTTACCAGATTTTCCAAGTGATTACCAAAAACTAAAAAGCAACATTTACTTAGGGGGATAATGCAAAACTAAATGCCAAGCCTTTAAATTCTATTTTTCATGATAAAAACATCACAATGACTCATAGTAGTTTTGCTAACCTTTTGTCCCTAAGATCATTTTTACACTATACTTAAATGAGTCCAACTTTCCCTCATTTTTATTTCTGGAAATCGCTTTTCTTAACTAAAAAAAGTTGCATTTTCCATAATGTCTGTCTACTTCCTGGAATATCAAAGTCATTTTTCATTTCAACACTATTCTCTAAATTTAATTCCCACCACATTCTACTTTACAATATTGTGGCCATAATCACTAAAGCATTTTAACAATACTGTTTATTCCAAAATCAAGCTACAACAATTATTCATTTCCCCAAAAAGAAGAACTAAGAAGAAAATTTGAAATTTACTGATTTATTTTACAAAATTTTATTATGTCTTGTATAAAATAATGCATTAAATCACAAAATGAGGGGCGCCTGGGTGGCGCAGTCGGTTAAGCGTCCGACTTCAGCCAGGTCGCGATCTCGCGATCTGTGAGTTCGAGCCCCGCGTCAGGCTCTGGGCTGATGGCTCAGAGCCTGGAGCCTGTTTCCGATTCTGTGTCTCCCTCTCTCTCTGCCCCTCCCCTGTTCATGCTCTGTCTCTCCTTGTCCCAAAAATAAATAAACGTTGAAAAAAAAATTAAAAGAAAATAAATCACAAAATGACATTTTTCCCTATTCTTGCATTGTGTGAATTCACCTATGCAAATTTTGACCTCTATCTTTGTTATAAGCCATTGTCATCTCTAGAGTGTCTTTTTGGAATATACAACACATTTTTTAAGTGTACCTTGTCTTCATTTACTTCTAAAATGCTTGGAATATGACAATTTTGAAACATGTGCTTGTTGAATTACAAATTTTATCCCACACCACAAATAGCCACTTACATTTGTGTACTCCACCACCTTTTTACTACATTTCTTTTAAAATGACTGGCAAAGGGGTGCCTGGGTGGCTCAGTCTCTTAAACATCTGACTTTGGCTCAGGTAATGATCACTGCAGTTTGTGGGTTCATGGGTTTGAGGCCATGGGGCTCTGTGCTAACAGCTCAGAGCCTGCTTGGGATTCTCTCTCTTTCCCTCTGTCTCTGCTCCTCCCTGACTCATCCCTTCTCTTTCTTTCAAAATAAATAAATAAACTTTAAAAAATATAAAATAAATACAATACAATACAATACAATACAATACAATACAATACAATACAATAAAATAAAATATTGGTAAGAGGCACTTACTCAAGGCCGGGTGGGCACAGAGCCTTGAGATTCCCTCTCTCTCTGTACCCTTCCCCACTCACTCTCTCTCTCAAAAAGAAATAAATAGACTTTAAAAAGAATAAAATAAAAAAATTAAAATAAAATGACTGGTAAAAGACTTCTTTGCAATATTTAACACAATAATTACTATATCTATATCAAAAAAATTTTTTTTTACTTTTTTTAATGTTTATTTATTTTTGAGAGAGAGACAGAGTGCGAGCAGGGGAGGGGCAGAGAGAGAGAAAGACCCAAAATCTGAAGCAGGCTCCAGGCTCTGAGCTGTCAGCACAGAGCCCGATGCAGGGCTGGAAATCATGAACCATGAGATCAAGACCTGAGCCGAAGTCGGAAGCTTAACTGACTGAGCCACCCAGGCGCCCTATTTTATTACTCTTTTTTTATGACTACTTCAGATGATGTCTATAAATACCTAAATATATACCTAAATATCTGAATATCTCTATATTTGTACTATAAATTTATACAAATATATTAATATAAATATATATATTTAGAAACTAGCAACAGTATGAGCCATTTTCGGCTGGTGTGTCTTCCCTGAGTGGTACTTTTTTATTTACAAAAAGTAAATAAACACATAGGAATTTGAGAGATTTGAAAGGACATTAAAAAGTAATTTCATAAGAATAATTGTGGAAAAATACAACTTGGATTATTTTGTGATGCATAAAATATATTAAATTCTACAGTCACTTTGCTCACAGTATAATCCTCCACTAGTTGTAAAACTGTCTCTAACAAATTATTTCTTATTTTTCACACACAGCAAAATAATAACAGTAAACTATAAATGTATAGAAACTGATCTACTCAATATTCTAGAACTGACTTGATTGATACTCAAATACCTAAGTAGCACTGGGGGAAAGTAGACCATGGAGTACTTTTGAGTGTAACAGAGTTAATCATCCATGATATAGTGCTCAATGTGGGTATGATTTTTTATTATGTTTCCATTTTGCAAAAACAAAATTCATACTTCAGTTGTTTTCCTGATTATTCTCTTAGTTTCTTACATTCTCTTTGTAATTTTTTAGAATATTTTGGAATCAATTATAGTTTCTATTTTCCCTTTTAATCATTCCTCACAATTTTACATGGCTTATATATTTTTTTCAATACAGTTTTCTAATGGTGGTAAACACTGGGTCTACCAGAATATACTTCGCATTCATAATAATCAGTTTTAATCTTATCCACATTAGAACATCAATCAAGCAATACATTTTCTAGTAGCCATTAACACTCAGTAATTCAGTCAATACTTCCACTTTCCTTACAATTACAAAGCCGGATATTCCCTGACAATAATATATTTTAACCTTTAGTTCTTGTTAGTCTTCATATTGCAGGAAAGATTACATAGTACTGTGTAAAACCACAACCAAGGTATGAGGTGATTTGGGCCATAATAAAACACTATATTTAGTAATGCCAGTGAAGATACGGTGTGCTTATGTTCTCATTTTTAAATTTCAGCCAATACAATTATTTTGAAGTGTAGAAAATTTCCATGTAAAAATGTTTTCTAATTTTCCTTCAGGTCATCATTTCTATCATCAGAACGAGAAACCAAGAATGAGTCACAGACAAGAGGAAATGAAGACAATTGTAACACAGTTTATATGTCAGATTTGTGGTGCCAAGTCCTTTACAAGCCTTTTACATGTGTTCTGGTATTTTGCTAATGTAGCTACAATATCTCCAGGGCCTTAACATCCTTTCTTTCGTCTCTCAAATGACCTATAAAAGATGGTTAGAAGAACATAGAATAAAAAAAGAAAATGACCAGAGGGGTTTTCTGGTCACTTTTTCCAGTTTGATCATTTAAACAAATTCCTTTTCATTTTCATTGGTTCTGCTTATTTTAGAGAACAGTTTAAATATTACAGAAACCCACAGGCTAACCAAATATCTAAGAAAGTTCCACTCCCTCTTCTTGATGTTGACAGTGATTTTAAAGGACCCCCAGGTATAGACAATGATATTCTTGAGTTGGATATTTTATGAGCAAATGGAATATAAGCTTCCCTCTTTCTCTCCTATAAGCAATGAAAATAAGCCTAAAAAAGGACTCAAGTTCAATTAGGGATTGTTTAATTGACCTACTGTTGAGTCAATCCTGATTTTCTTTTCACACATTAAACTACAAAATTTATAGCGTCTGAAAATGTTGCTTTTTACAATGTGTGTGAAGACTGTGAGCCATATCCTCCAGAGCTGCTGAAATCATACAGACTGAACATTAAGTTTACCCTCCTCAGAGAAAGGAATTTTCTTTCAATGGATGGCTTACTTACTTTTACACATCAAAATGGTTACATTTGGTATCTTTCTTTCTTTTTCCTTTTTTCTTTTTTTTTTTTTTGCCTCTATATTTTAGATTGAAAATAAATAAGCAAACCATACAGGCATTAACATCCAAAAGCACTCAGAGAACTGTAATACAATAATGAAAATAAATATATAAATTATTTTTCTCAAATAAGGATTCAAGTTTCACGACCTGAAACTATATACTATGCACTTGGTCTAATTTCCCTGATGAACCTTACTGATTCCATTGGACTAGACTTTAAAAAAAAACCTAGTCAAGTATACTGTTTACAAATAGTGAAGACAAAGCTATTCCTTCATTTTAAGAAACTAAAAATAATTATTATATACAGCACATACAAATTTGATTTGTATTCATTATTATTCTTCAATTTTAAATATATTACACCATAGGAAATGTTTTGATACAGTTTGCTTTTCCAACTTAAGCTCCCCCCCACAACCAAAATGCTGACATACACAAATGAATAATGGGCAGTCTGTATCAGCTACCCATTACTGTACAATAAATCATCCCACAGTGTAGTGGCCTAAGAGGTAAGTATGTATTATTGCTCGTATTGAGACAACCAGTCAGCAGGTTGTTCAGTCTAGGCTCAGCTCCCTCCTCATTTGTGAGTTTCTGTGAATCTCCTCTGCATCTCTGCTTCTAATACTTTGCTGGATGCTGACCTTGTTCCTCTCCCTGCTGGGTTAGGCTTGTTCATCTGCTAGCTGAGCAGGATTCAAGAGAATCAAGCTCTTTTGCAAGTACAATTTAAAAACTTGTAAGTTTCCTCTGCATCTGACTCAAGTCCATTCTAATGGCCAAATACACAATTATTCAGGAGATACTTATCTCTTTGTAAATTCACTCACAGTTGCTTTGGCCGTGTGAGAAGGTTACTGGATAAGACCCTTAAGTTTCTTAGAAACCCTTTTATCTAGGGGCACCTGCATGGCTCAAATGGTTGTACCTGATTCCTGGTTTCTGCATGGGTCATGATTCATGGGATCAAGCCTTGCATTGGCCTGTCAACATGGAGCCTGCTTGAGATTCTCTCTCTCCCTCTTTCTCTGCCCCTCCCCTACTCGTGCTCTCTTTCTCAAGATAAAAAACAAACAAACAAACAAACAAACAAACAAAAAGAAACCCTTTTATCTACCTGAAAGCGTATCCTCAATCCTTAGGCCTCAATAAAAGGTCTTATAATAATAAACTTGATTTGATCTTATCCTCAGAACTTGTTTTATGTTGGGACTCTTACTGGTTGGGAAGACAGAAGATGAGAAACAATTTTGTTTTCTTTTTTTTTTTTCTTTCTTTTTTTATATCCCTCAGATTTCTTGAAAACTGACCAGTTCTTTCTCTACCTCAGAGGTTAGCAAACTAAGACCTAGAGGCCAAATCCAGCCCACATCCTACTTTTGTATGGACTGTGTGCTAAGACTATTTTTACTTATTTTTATTTAAAAAAAAAAGAAAAAGAGGATAATATTTTGTGATACGTGCAAATGACATATTCACATTTCTGCATCCATAAATACATTTTTTGAAACACAGCTACATTCATTCATTTACATATTGGCTCTGGCCGTTTTTTGCATGACAATAGCAGAGTTGAGACAGACACTGTTCAGTCACAAAGCCAAAGTTACTATCTGGCACCAAAGAAGAAGTTTGGGGACCCCTGTTCTAACTCAAACTGTTCCTGTATTACTCCATCACGTAGAGCTAAAAGAAGCCCACTGACACAGCATTTTGTCTGGAAAGCATTTTGTCAAAGTCCAACAATTTATTAGGAACATATCTGTTGGTATAGTCTTGCCAATTGTTTTCTTATTTTATAATTGCGCTCTGTTTTTTCAGCCTCCGGTGGCAATCTTTCACCATTTTCTAGCCTCCACTAAATATTTGCTTACCAAGTTTCCATTATCTGTTCATTGCTTTGCTCTCAAACCAGAGTCTCATAGTTTAAGTCAAAAACATTCCAGTTCTCTGTACCCATTTCTATATCGGTTACCTCTTGCAGTAGAAGAAATAAACACCAAACTCTTAAAATAACAGGGTTTAATATTTTCAGTGAGTCTATGGGTCAGGTAGGCAATTGTACTGATCTTGCCTGGGCTTTTTCATGTATTTAAATCAACTTGTAGGCTAGCTGGTGTAGAATGATCTTTTTCACAGATCCTTTATTTGGCTAGCTGTTAACTAGGGCAGCGGGAATGATGAGGCTATGGTCCTCTTGTCCTCAAGCAAATGACCTTGAGCTTGTCCTCATGATGGTGGTGGGGATCCAAAAGAGTGAGTGGGAACATGCAATATTTCTCATGAAATGAGAAATGCCTCCAAAAGAGTGAGGCATGGACTGGGAACTAGCACTCCATATTTCCTCCACAGTGTGTTAACAAAAGCAATCCAGCCCAGATTTAATGAGTGAGGAAATAAATTCTGCCTCTTGATGAGATAGCCATAAAATTTATAATACCATATTAATAAGCTTTTGGTATATACAGTATCCTGGCATACAAAGCGTATAAGACAATTTTTGTATTTGCTAATAGTCTTTCCATTCTGAATATATTATACACAAAAGAATCGTTCTTTTTCAGTCCCGACATCGTAACAATGACAAATGAATAATGAAACACTCCCAAAAAGTTATTAGCATTGATGAAGATCATATTTCAGACAGAGAATTGGGGAAGGAACATGTAAAATAACCAAAGAAACATAAATCCAGGTAATTCAAAGGTCATCCTTTTCTAGTGTACATTTGGGAGGAAGGATTTTTTTCTTTTAATTCCCTTTAAGTGACCCGCTTAGAAACTCTTCCTCTCTATTTTGGGATTTCCCTCCCTGCTCTTGGTTGTGATGTGGGATGCTCCTGATTCTGTTGCTAGGTATCCCTTGAGTACCTTTGTTATCATCTCCTTTTTCAGGATTATATGTTCTTTTGGTATGTGTCGCTAAAATAATAAATATTAGGTCACACAATTTTACTATCTTGTCTCTTTATTGTCCATAATATTTTGTCCAAGTACTAATATGAGAGGATTAGTATTTACTGATTGGTGTAATGATTCAGAGGAGGGTCGTAAAGTTTGAACAAAGGAATAAGAATACTGAGTGAGTTTTCTGACCTAGAAACTACTGTCTACGAGCCTCTTGCTTACCCATTTTCAAAGCTTTCATACCACCAAAATATAAGAGGAGGGGGGGATGTGACTTGATTTTAATTACTTATGGTTTTCAGACAGAAGAGGAGACAAAAACATATAGATAAACAAACAAGCAAACAAACAAAACGTACATTTTATGCCAGCCTTGTGAGACCCAGGCCAGACAAATTTACTACTGAGATTGTTAGGACACTTTTTGGTTAGAAAAATAAATCAGAGAATCAGCGACCTGGGGTCAAATATTAGGTGGGTTCAATGGGCTTTCCCAACTGGGTTTCTTGAAGGGCCACAGAGTTCATTCTGTTAGCTTTGAATGGTATTGTTTTCTTCAAGCATAGTGTTGTCACCATGCTGGAAAAATCACTTTAATTTCCTGGAAACTCATACAGGGAGCTCTGTCTGGGCTTTGTAGGATGGCTTCAAAGGCATCTGTGACTGAGAGAGAATCTTTTTCTAAACTTCAGATGGGGGAAAAGCAAAGTTTGAAAAATGTGTTTCATCTCACAGTCACCAAAGTGAATGTATCCAGAGAATTCGACATTTTGCAAGGGGTTGCTTTTCATAGAAAGCCTGATTCATAGCCTGCTTCTTTGTAACCAATGGTTTATCTCTTTAAAAAAGAAAGGAACTTACTTTTGGGGCAGCTCCACATCTTACATAGTAAGTCTCACCCTTTATTCAATTGCTAAGTCTTACTTATTTTGAATTATCTAAAATGTTACTTCCTTAGAAAACCCTTCCTGCTCTCTGATTCTTTAAAAAATGCTATTTGTTTACTTATTTATTTTTGAGACGTTATGTAATTTTTAGAGCGAATTTAGTGATCCTTTGTGTGTTTGTGTGGAACAGCCCCCAACTTCCTGATGGAGTCCTACTTTCTCCCACATCCAGAGCCTGGTATTCATTGGTTACTTTAAAAAGACCCAGCAGACACATTTATAGTTTCCAATATCTGAGGCCAAATCACCTCTCCATGTAGGGTGTTTCCAGACTAGTCTTTACAAATGAAATGGAAAGAGTGAGCGGATATATAATTCTCCTTTGTGAGATACCTCAAACATGGGAAGTGGGCATGTGACTTGATCTTCCCATTAAACTCTATGTACTTCCCTTCTAGTCTAATTCAGTCACATATGTATTCAATTAACTGCTCTATCTCACTCTCCCCATCTCCTTACCCATCCCCACATACAAGCCTTAATCTGCAAGGTCATCAGAACTCGAAAATATTTCTGTGAATAATTCATTTATCACTTCTATGTACAATTTGTCCAGTCCAATGGAATCCTGAGAATTTTAATGTGATTTATGATCCTTGTTTATTCATAAGGTTTATCACATTCTTCAAATATGTACTAGGAGGTCCAATACCATATTCATTTTTTTCTTCTCTTCATTATTAATCTTTAAATAGCCAAGAACCTGTAGTTGGAGACACCGTTATATAGAGTTTTAAAACTTACTTAGAAAGAAGGGATTGCTAAATTGGACCAATTTTAGCTGAAAATGTGCTGATTAACTTAATGACTCTCACTCTTAACAATTTAAATAACTTTAAAGATATATATTTAAAAAAAACAACAGAAATATTGGTATTTTTTTCTTTCCTATCCATTGTTATTTACACATTTACTAACTTTTGTTGAAAGGTAATCGTCAACACAAAAATGAAAATGTTGTAAATGTATAGCTTGATGAATTTCACAAAATGAACACACCTGTGTAGCCAACTTCCAGATCCATAAACAGAACAGCATCAGGAACACCTCCTTTTCGGAAATCTCACGTGGGGGACAAATGTAGGGGCACCTGACATCCACTTGAGTTTTCTTTTCTTCATCTGTAAAGTGAGTGGAATAACAAATATGCCAAAAAACTGCTCTATAAATGTGATCAACTCCATTGAAGCATGTTGTAAACCACAGCAAGTTGCACAAATGAACAGTATTATTTTAATTTTCTGTTACTACAAAGTACCCATTGCAGAATTCACCTTGGAAAAATGATCAGACTTGGCTCCACCATGAAGAAGAAGGAGTGTTGCTAGGGAATGCCAGCAGGCTGCCTTCCAACAGACCTCTTAGAGTCTCATTACCTTGGTAGATTTGCCTGGCTCTCAGTCTGGCCCTCAGCCGTTCCAGACTCTGAAATCTAGTTGTCTATTGCTAAGGGGCCTAGTGATATTAAATAAGCTCAAGAGACTGATTTTAAAAATCAAAGCCTTGATTTATTAATTTACAATGAGGGGACCAGGCATTTGAGTCTTCTGGCCAGAACATTCTCTCCCCGCTGATACTCCTTTGGGGAAGCTACACTGTATTCATTAGCTTGCTTAGAGAGCATGGTTTCGGAATAAGAATTAGGTGAGAGGAATCTCCTTCTATACTGTGAGATATTGGGTCAGTACTTTTTTGTACCAGTGCAACCCTGCACTTTGACTATTCTCTTCAGGCCAACTCAGCTGCCAATCCCATGAGGAAGCACTCTGAAGCCTCCAGATTCCAAGAAAGGAAAAATGCAGTATTTTAGATTCTCAATTTAAAAATCAATTTAGGGGCACCTGGGTGGCTCAGTTAAGCATCCCACTTCGGCTCAGGTCATGATCTCACAGCTCGTGAGTTCAAGCCCCGTGTGGGACTGTGCTGACAGCTCAGAGTCTGGAGCCTGCTTCGGATTCTGTGTCTTCCTCTTTCTCTGCCCCTCCTCCCCCTGGCTCACACTCTGTCTCTCATGCACTCTCTCTCTCTCTCTCTCTCTCAAATATAAATAAACATTTAAATTTTTTAAAATAAACAAATAATAAAATAAAAATTGATTTATAAGTCTCATGTGGGCTCACCTGCAGCACAACCTCTCTGACCTGGTGACCACCCTCCTTCTCTGGCAGAGGGTATGCATGCCTGACTGGAACATCCAAAGGCTCTATTTTCCTTTCCTTCTCTTCCTCAATGTGGTTTACTTTTGGAGCTAATCTTCTTTATTTTGTATAATTAATAGAGGAAGAGTAGAGGTTCAGATACATAACTGAGTTCAGATACATAACTGAGATGGAAGCTTGTACCCCTGAAGGTAAATGCCAACTGACCATCAAAAGCTCAAAGAGAAGTGCTTCAGAGACTTGCTAGTAGAATCACTAGTAGATCACTTCTCAGACTCAGCACTTAGGTGGGTAATGACCTCCACCTTCTTTTGCCTCTGACCTCTCTTATTTGCATGCTTCCCTGCTTTAGCAATCCTCACCCTATCCCAAACCCTCAGCTAATTGAGCAGCTGTTTCCTTAATAATGTTAATATTTTCAAACTGTCATGTACTTCTGGAGACATTCTTGTCCTTTGTAATCATTATTTTTTGAAAGTCTGAACATTATATGTTCATTTTATGTTCATTATATATTGACTCTGAGTTTTTGAGCTCACAATTGACAATACCGATAATACTTTTAATCTGTTCTGTGGCAAACTTACACTTTTATGATATTTATGTATGTATGTATGTATGTATTTCAAAAATTTATTTAAATTCTGGATAGTTAACATAGTGTGTAATATTGATTTCAGTATTAGAATTTAGTGATTCATCACTTACATGTAACACCAAGTGCTCAACACTAGTGCCCTCCTTAGTACCCATCACCCATCTAGCCTATCACCCCACCCACCTCCCTCCATTAGCCCTCAGTTTGTTCTCTATTGCAAAGAGTCTCCTATGGTTTGTCTCCCTCTCTTTTTTTCCCCTTCCCGTATATTCATCTGTTTTGATTCCTAAATTCCACATATGAGTGAAATCATATGGTATTTGTTTTTCTCTGACTGACTTAGTTCACTTAGCATAATATACCCTAGCTCCACCCACATCATTGCAAATGGCAAGCTTTCATCCTTTTTGATGGCTGAGTAATATTCCATTATATATATATATATATATATATATATATATGCCACTTCTTTTTAATCCATTCATCAGTCGATGGACATTTGGGTGCTCTCCATAGTTTGGCTTTTGTTGACAATGCTGCTATAAACACCAGGGTATATGTAACACTTTGAATCTGTATTTTTTTTTTTACCCTTTGGGTAAATACCTAATAGTACAATTGCTGAATTGTAGGGTAGTTCTATTTTTAACTTCTAGAGGAAACTCCATAGTGTTTTTCAGAGTGGCTGCACCAGTTTGTATTCCCACCAAGAGAGTAAAAGTGTTCCCCTTTCTCTGCATTATCACCAACACTCGCTGTTTCTTGTGTTGTGAATTTTAGCCATTCCGACGAGTGTGAGGTGGTATCTCATCATGGTTTTGATTTGTATTTCCCTGATGATGAGTGATGTTGAGCATCTTCTCATGTGTCTATGACCTACATTTAGATCATTTCTAATACAGAGCTCTTTGAGGATTTATCCACCATAAGTGTAGGGGCACCTGGGTGGCTCAGTCAGTTAAGTGTCTGACTCTTGATCTCAGCTCAGGTCATGTTCCCATGGTTTGGGGGTTCCATGTTGGGCCCTGTGCTGACAGTGGGGAGACTGCTTGGGATTCTCTTTCTCCCTCTCTCTCTGCTCCTCCCCTGTGCATGAGCACATACATGCATGCTCTCTCTCACACAAAATAAATAAATAAACTCCAAAAAAAATAATAAATGTAAAGCACTGAAGCTGGAACCTGACACTATTCATGGATGTGCTCCAAAACCACAGTTTGATCAAATGCAAAATGGCTAATGTTAAAAATCAATACTTGGTATTTGTGATTTTGGATTTTTTCCTCTTCATGAATTTTTGAGCCATTAAATTTGATATTTTTCCTTAAATTCACCCTCACAGTATGTTAAGAATACCAAAATCAGATTGTTCTTGAGAGAATCACGACCTAAAAAAGTATTCAATGACAAAGTATTAAAAGCAGACTTTAAAGGTTATTTTTCCACTTATAATACCAAGTAATTCTAAAAGATTGGAATTACGATAAAACATATTTGGTACCATACCATTTTAAAACAAAAACTTTTAATGGCTCAAAAAGATTGAGATGTTCTCCCTAATTTTTAAGCTAATCCACTGTTGTCACTTTAATCATAAAATACTTGTCAGGACGCCTTAGCCACGTTGGCTAACTCTTGATTTCAGCTCAGGTCGTGATCTCATGGTTGTAAATGGAGCCCCACATGCAGCTTCCCACTGAGCACGGAGCCTGCTTGAGATTCTCCCTCTCTGTGCCCCTTCCCAACTTGTGCTTGCACGCACACTCTCTCTCAAAATAAATAAATAAACATTTAAAAAGTCTCTACTTATCCATTTTAAAGCTCTTAAATTTTTTAAAACAAAATTCACAGCACCACAATCATCAAATATGACAATATTTTTTTCCTTTTGTAAAAAATATACATGTATACTTAAAATGACTGAATTTCAACATAAATATACATAATGAGATTTTTCCCTTCAAGTTATACCAAGAATGCTTTCAAATTTGAAAGTACATATTTAATTATTAATAATATACCCAAATAACAAAAAAAATTAATATCATTAATAGTAATTAGATATGATCATAATTATTATTGATCATAAACAAGTTCAGAGTTGTCAGAAAGGAACTGCAGTGGGCAGTCAGCTGTTTGGCAATCCAAGGGCCAGTGCAAAAGCTATGGTCAAATGACAAGCTTTTGCTAATTTCCTGGGGGGGTTTGGTTAATTTTATCCACAAAGCCAAAATTTAGAGAATTTCTAAGTAAGAAGCATTCAGGAAGCTCTCATAATTATCGGTCATGTATATGTGTTTCTGCATGTACATAACATAATTTTCTAATAATACTTAAAAATTAAGCAATAAACATACATTTCAAAGCACCACATATTTTTTATGTTGGTTTGAATTCAAGATTCAAAACAATCAAAATTTTACAAATCTAAAGTAAAGTCTAAAAATACTAAATCCTAAGTTTTAAAATACTATCCCTTAAAAAGAAACTAAAGTATTTCAGAAAGGATTATTTGCAGACCGCACACTACAAATAATTTTAGTTGACCCATTTTAAATGTTTAAATCTGAGAGAATCCTATAACTCACTTAATATTTAAGCATCCAAGGCTTTCCTTCTCCTCTGGATTCCTCTTATTTGAAAACAGAATGTCACTCTTAGGATAATTCGATAAATGTTGTGTCAGCAGTTTTTAGAAAAAGTCTTCTGTTGTAACAAAACTGCCAGACGCTAAACAGACAAAGTCTCAGAATAATTGATATGGACAACAGAAGTAAGAATTTTGACTCCCAGTGGGCAAGCCACCTGTACAAACAACACTTCTAACTTCAATTTGAGTTGCTGGCTTCTGAACACTCAATTATTTAGGGCATTCAGAGGATTTCATTAATACAAGAAATGCCTACAGGCCTGAATTACAAAGTGGTCTTTATCATTAAAGATTGGGGTTCAGTAACAAGAATTGCTAATGCTATGTGGATGACAAATGATCTTTCTCCCCCAGAACTAGAATTCTTCCCTTTTTTAAAGTATTTTAATATGTTCTTCTTCAGAATGTTTTAATGCTATTTTGCCTTGAAATCCTCAGTCAGACGTTTTTAGAGGCAGAATATAAAAGGACAGAAAATGACCATCCAGATGTTTCCACATTCCAAGGTTGTCACAGTATTGCCATCCAGACAAAGTCTGTTCTGGATTCTTAAGAAATTAGTTCGGATTAGAGGGGTGAACTACTTGCACAGAGTTCTCTTTTAGCATTAATATGCTTTGTAGAGCCTCTTATTACAATGAATTGACTTAGATCCCCTGTCTCATATTTAAAGCGACAGATAATTTGTTTGGTTTTGTTTCACTGAAGAGTAAGGATTTAAGTACTTTTAGAATCCAGTTTTAAATTGTAAAACAATTTTAGATTTACAGAAAATTGTGAAGGTGGTACAGAGAGTTCCCAGATTTTGCACCCATTTTCTCTTAGTAACATGTTACATTGGCATACCACATTTGTTATAATTACTGAACCGGTGGAGATATATTATTATTAACTGAAATCCATAGCTTATTCAGACTTCCATAGTTTTTACCTAACGTTCTTTTTATGTTCAGGATCCCATCTAGGATCCTACATTATATTGAGTTATCATGTACCTTCATGTGCTCACGGCTGTGACAGTTTCTCAGACTTTTCTTGTCTTTGATGTCCTTGACAGTTCTGAGAGTACTGGTCAGGTAATTTGAGCAATGTCTCGCAACAGAAATTTGTCTGATTTTTTTCTCATAATTATACTAGGTATGGAGTTTGAGGAAGAAGACCACAGCAATGAAATACCATTTTCATATCTTATCAAGGATACATGACTTATTACTGCTCATGTTGATCTTAAGTTCCTGCCTCAGGCAGTGTTTTTCATGTTTCTCCAATAAAATGTTATTCTTTCCCACCCTGTCCCCTTTCTGTACTGTCTTCCTTGGAAGGAAGTCACTATGTGCAGCCTGCATATGAAAGGTCGGGAGTGATTCACCAACTCCTTGAGGGCTCGTTATCTATACAAATTATTTGGAATTCTTCTGCACAAGAGATTTGTCTCTTCTCATCCCTTCGTTCATTCGTTCAATCATTCAATCATTCATTTGTATCTGTATGCACTTTTTGTACTGGGTTATAATCCAATACTGCTTTTCTTAATTTTGTTGCTCAAATTGTTTCAGTCCTGGCCTTTAGGATCTCTTCGGGTGTCTAATATACCTCATGTATCTCTTATACCTCATGTTTGTGCTTGTATATGGAGGTCTCTTCTTAGTTTCTGATGTTACAAGGTGCTGTAGGCTCATCATGTATATTTTCTGCACAAATACTAAAATCAGTCTTTCTTCAAGGAGTTTGGTTTCTGTTATTGGAGAACAGTGTTAGAAACTGAGATCTGGGTGTTATGTATGCACATAGCTATTTATCATTGGAACCAGGTCTTCTCAGTCAACAGTGTAAGGAAATGTATTTATGTATGTATGCTAACCCCTGAATCTATACATATCTGTACTTGTATATGTAAATATCTGCCTATAGTAAACTAAATCTGCATGTGTTTTGAGGACTCCAGGTCTAACTCATTACCAGATGGATCATTCCAGCCTCCTTCTCTGGCTTGTCTGAAAACTACCAATAAGAAACCTGGATTCAAACCACCTTTATCCATTGACTTAACAATCTCAGTATACACAGAGCAGTTACAGAATTGTTAACCTGTATACCTATAGGAAACAAGGTGTTCAACTAGACTGCAGTGATAATGTATAATTCCTCTTGACTTTAGTCATGAAAACTTCACTCATTTTCCAAGTTACTCAGGCTACCAACGTGTTTGAAGTTGTTTCATATATTTGTAATATGTGAGATTCTTTTATAGCATTCCACATTTCATCCTGGGAACTCCCAGTCTCCTATTTTTTTTTTTTTTTGAAATTTACATACATTAAGATTTATTTTTTATGTTGTAAAGTTCTATTTTAACAATTACACAGTTTCATGTATCTACCATGACTGTATCATTTAGAATATTTTCACTGCCCTAAAAAAATCCCCTGTGCTTTATTTATTCAACCTTCTTCTCCCCCACAAACTCCTGACAACTACTGGTATTTATGCAATTTTTATAATTTTGTCTTTTCCATAGGTCATATCATTAGAATTACAGATTTTGTAGCCTTTTCAGACTGACTTCTTTCACTTAAAAATATGCATTTAAGTTTCATCCATTGCTGAGATGCCTAGCTGTCCCAGTCAGTAGAACATGCAACTCTTGATCGCAGGGTCATGAGTCCAAGCCCCATGTTGGGCATGAGGCCTACTTTTAAAAACTAATTAATGTGGGAGCCTGGGTGACTCGGTGGGTTAAGCGTCCAACTTCGGCTCAGGTCATGAATTCACGGTCCGTGAGTTCGAGCCCCGTGTCAGGCTCTGTGCTGACAGCTCGGAGCCTGGAACATGTGTCAGATTCTGTGTCTCCCTCTCTCTGCCCCTCGTCTGCTTGTGCTCTCTCTCTGTCTCTCAAATATAAAACAAAAAAATAAATAAAATAAAAAAACTAAATAATGTAATTCACTTTAATTAATTAAAAATCAATTAGTCAATTAGTCAACTGGTTAATTAGTTAAGTGATTGGTTATTTAAATGAATTAATTAGTTGATTAATTAATGGAACATAACTAAAAAAGATTCATTCATTGCTTTCCCTGCCTTAATAGCTGATTTCTTTTTATGGCTGAATAATATTCCATTGTATAAATGTAGCAGTTTTTCAGTTGGTTGCTTCCAGTTTTTGGCAATTATTCATAAAGCATGCAAGTTTTAGAGTGGAAAAACTTTTCGAATCATTAAGCTAAATACTTTAGAAGAGGTGGTGCTGTATCATACGGTAAAATTATGTTTAGATTTGTAAGAAACTGGCAAATTTTCTCCTATAGTGGATGTGTCATTTTCAATTGCTCCCAGAAATGAATGAGAGTTTTGTTGCTCTGCTTTCTTGGCAGTTATTGATATTGTCAGTGTTTAGGATTTTTGCCATTCTAATTAATGTGTAGTTGATATCTTGTTATTTTAATGTGTAATCCTCTGATGACAATAATGTTAATATGTTTATATGTGTATTTTGCCACCTGTATATCTTTTTTGGTAAGGTCTGTTCAGATCTTTTACCCACTTTTTAAAAAATGATTATACATTTTCTATTTGTTGAATTTTAAGATTCTTTGTATATTTTGGATATGAGTCCTTTATTAGATATGTGTTTTGCTACTGGTTTCTCCCAGTCTTTGGCTTGTCTTTTCATTCTTTTGATAGTGTCTTTTGCAAAGCAAAAGTTCTAATTTTCATAAGGTACTACCTATTCTTTTTCATGGACTATATGTTTGGATCACTTTTTTTGGTGTTTTATCTGAAAACTCATCACCAGAAAAATATTTTTAATAGCTATGTATGGTTTTAAATATTGGATAGTTACTTTGAAATAGTAACTTTCAAATCTTTTTCTCTTTTTATTTATTTATTTGAAAGAGAGAAAGTTTGAGTGCAAGTAGGAGATAGGGGCAGAGGGAGAGAGAGAGAGAGAGAGAGAGAGAATCTCAAGTGGGCTTGGTGCTCCGCACTCTGACACAGGGCTTAATCTTACGACCTTAAAATCGTGACCTGAGCTGAAATCAAGATTCAGATGCTTAACCAACTAAGCCATCTAAGCATCCAAATCTCTTTCTCTTTCATTTTTCTTTCACTGCTCTCTTTTCACTTTCCTCACTCTTTTTTGTGTTCTCTTTCTCTGTTTGCCTCTTTTCTCTCTGGCAATAAGTAGGCTAGAACACAAAAAATGAGCTTGTAAGTCAATTCTTTAATTTATCCATTTTCTTCTATGGATTTAAAAAAATATTTTATTTATTTTTGAGAGAGTGTGAGCAGGGGAGGGGCAGAGAGAGAGGGGGAGAGAGGACCTGAAGTTGGCTCTGCACTGACAGCAGTGAGTCCCATGCTGCGCTTGAATGCACAAACCCTGAGATCATGACCTGAGCTCAAGTCGGACGCTCACCTGACTGAGCCACCAGGCACCCCTCTTCTGTGGAATTTTTACATACATTTTAGAAATATTCTTTTGTGATCTAAAGATCATCTGTATGCTAGTTGGTTGGTAGTAAACTGTAGCAATAATTAAAGGATGTTCTAATAATGTGCCAATTAATCAAAATCAATATTTGATTAGTTATCAATGTAATTATCATTATAATTAATTATCAATAGAATAAATACATGTTATCCTATAAATTACAAATACTTATTCAAAGACAAGATGTTCTCAAAATGAATTCCTTATGAATGAACACAAAGCTAGTATTTGTCATGCCCCCCTCCTAGTTTGGCTCTCAAAAATCTAATTGAGGATAGAGTGCAATTAGCAAATTAAAATGAATTAAAAAAACTATATTACATTAAGTGTAATCAAATGTAAGAACACCATGCTAATGCCATATACAGTGTAATGGTTGGTGAATGTGAGAGCAATGAGCACAGCTGTATTGGTGGTAGGTTTCTGTTCATTTGTTTAAATGTTTATTTTTGAGAGAGAGAGAGAGAGAGACAGAATACAAGTGGGGGAAGGGCAGAGATAGAGGGAGACAGAATACAAGTGGGGGAGGGGCAGAGAGAGAGGGAGACACGGAAACCGAAGCGGACTCCAGGCTCCGATCTGTCAGCACAGAGCCTGATGTGGGGCTCGAACTCACAGACTGCGAGATCATGACCTGAGCTGAAGTCGGCCACTCAACCTACTGAGCCACCCAGGTGCCCCTTGGTGGAAGGTTTTGAAGAAAGCAGAGCTTGTGCTTGCCACAGAAGATGATTATAATGTAGATCGTCCAAGTTAAGAAGAAGGGATGCTCCAAACGAAGGAAAACGTGAACAAAAGCATTGACTTGAAGTTGAAAATGCGATACTCATTGGGCAGGTATAGCACAACTCCAATTAATCAAATGGCTTTTAAAATCAGTGTGTCAAGTAGATTGGTAGGTTACATGTGTTTATGTAGGAGCCTGAAGTTTTTTTTAATCGATGGTTAATGCAACACAAAGAATCTTTAAGACACACTTTGACTATTGAGGCCTCTGTTATGACGTAGTTAGGACACTGAAACCCTCTGACAAGAGCATATGGCATTCTCTTGTCCCCCGTGATTGGCTCAGATGTGGAAATATAATCTAATTGGATCTAGCAGAGGGAAATTTATGATTTTAATTTGATAGTATTTGGAAGAAAATTCTCCCTTCTGAGTAGTATGATTACAGATGGGGCATTTGAATTTCTCCAGTTACTTTAGCTCCGTGAAAGATCAGACCAGCCAATAGAGAAAGATAACACCAAGAGGATCACAAGGCAGCAGATCCAGAAAACTGATCAAAGGGTACTTGGAACCTGGCCTACTTCTGGATTGTTGTGTTAATTGAGCCAATAAATCCTGTGATGCGCCTTCTTGCAAGTACTCAGAAAATCTTTTATTTTCTCTCACATCCCACATATAGCCTCATATTAGGAAATTATTTTTGTTCTACCTTCAAAATATGTTTAGACCCTACTACTTCTCAAGTCTCTACCCTGTCTCCCTGAACCAGATCAGCATCAGCCATCACCTGAGTTAATACAACCGGTCCCGAATCAGTCTCCCTTTTTCATTACTGTTCTTTCACAGTCAATTAACTACACAGGTGGTAGTGATCTTTTAAACACAAAATAAGATCTAACTACTTCTCTGCTCAGCATTCTCTAAAAGCTCCCCATATAGGGAATAAAATCCAAAGGCAAGACAATGGCCTGCTAGGTCCCACAAGGCATGGGGCCTTAATGCTTTTGCAGTATTATCTCTTACCAAAACCCCTTTTTACCCCAGGCCAGGTGGCTTTTTTTTTTTTTTTTCCTGTTTCTCAAACATGTAAAACACACACTCACCTTAGGGCCTTTGCACTTACTGCTTCCTCTGCCTGAAACCTAGTTTCACAAAATATTGCTTTTTCTCTAACTTCACTTGTTTTCCTTACTAGAGAGAAATTGGCTTCCATTTAAAACCACACAGTGTCCTCACTGGTACCAGATAATATTTTCATCATCCAGCTTTACATTTATTCAAAGTTTTTGTCACTACTCAAGACACTTTATTTGTTGATTTTATATCCCCTCACCAATCATGTAAGTTTCCTGAGAACAGAATAGCTCTGTTTTCTTTGATGTTTCTAAAACCTGCAGCAGAGACGGCAACACATAGGATATTTTTTTAAAGTAAGTCAAATCATTCTTCAAGGTAATTAGAGTTGTTCTTATTTCTGTTAATGTCATTTGCTACTAAACCCACTTTCATTAGATAAATGACAATCTAACTAGTGTTTACTAAATTTAATAAAGACAATATACCACATCTAGAAGAAAAAATATATTGTAAATTATGTGATAATGCTTTAAAGTGACTCTGTATTTAATATTTTCCATTAAAATTAGTATATTATACAGCTAAGAAAAACTGAAATCATTCACAGAAATCTTTTGTATTGAGAAAAGAAAAATAGCTAAGAATGAAACACTCCCTGTTGTAAAAATATGGTGGTTTTACTTTAAAAAAAAAGAAAGAAAAAGAAAAACCTACCACCTTTCTCTAGGAGTACAGTTTTAGATTTCACAACAAAATGTTAACAGTGGTATAATTTAAGAGGGATTTGGCTACATAAAAGGTGGGAATTGATGGGTTATATACTTATGGAACTCATAAGTCATCAAGCTTTTTCTTGGGTGCTTTACAAGTATTATCTTATTTAATATTTTCAAACCTCTTTCTGATAAATATTAGTTATTATTTTACAGATGAAAAGAAAAAGAGGTTCTGAAGGAAAAGAAAATTCCCAAGAGCCCACAATTCATACTGACATCCAAATCTAAAGCTTCAAGCATCAAAACTCATTTAAAAAAAATGCTCTTTCCAATAAACATGTAAACCTATTGGTATGCACACAAATTTGTTAAAGTATTGTCTGTGAAGCCCTGTTTGGAAAATATTAAAATCTTTGTATGGTTTATCAATCTGTCAACTAAAATTTGAAAAAAAAAAACAACAAACCTAGCTCAATGGATTTTTTTGTTGGAAAAAAAAGAAACTAGCTCAGTGATGTTTTACAGATGAATAACGTTAGCACTGCTCTAATTACTTAAAAATGCATGTAATTATATGAGCACGAAGACTAATAATAGCAAATGATACTTACATATAAAACTACATTAGCAAGTGCTACAGTCACTTGTTAAAATAAATCATATCAAAGGGAAGGGGGAGGAATAGAAAGGCAGACAAGAAACCACAGTGATATTTAAAGTTAACGATGACTAAGAGCTGAACTTTAAGTCTATTTACATATTTCTGGAAGACTGAAACATCAAAAACCACTAACCTGAAATATAGAGGAAACAGAGGAAGAAAATCACTCAACATTGAGAAAACGTTCCTTATAACATTATGTGATAACAGAAAATACGCCATGAACTAAAAAAGAAAAGTATGCATACACTCAACAATGTCATTACGAATGTGTGACAGGAACACTGAGGTGTAAGTGATAGCTCTTGTTAAGTGGTTACTAGTAAAGTAAGATACAAAATAAAATCGGCATGTGTCCCAGGCTGTGGTTTTCTGTTCTGGGGCCGGAAAGGTCCTGCCAGACGGGGTCTGAAGATGACTGGCATTTGAGCTTCCAGCCATGTGAATATCTAAAACTCCCTGGCAGTGAGAATTCAGTCGAGAACCAGACACTAGGCTCCGGCACCAACAGCCACCAGTGGTATGGCCACAACCAGGCCAGAAGAATCTAGTGTCACCAACCTGCCCCCGTGCTATAATCATCGAAGGAGTAAATGCTTGTTGAATAGACTCCTAAGTGCCAGGTGCTGTATGAGCCCCTCCTGAGGGGCTCAATTTTGGAACTCCACATCTGCAACATCACCCCCATTTGCTCCTTCAGAGATTTTGGAACCACACTTTTGGGATATAAGCCTGCCACTGAATTCACTCTAGAAGGAAAAAAATACAGGAACGATAATAACGGTAACTACCGGATGAACTTGAGGAATGCCAGAGGCATCTGCAGCTAACAGGCTCCAGTTTAGAATTCAGTAGTCCTGAGGTGGCTGGGTGGCTTAGTCTGTTAGGCAACTGACTCTTAATTTCAGCTCAGTTCATGATCTCATGGTTCGTGGGTTCAGGCCCCACATCGGGTTCTAAGCTGTGCCAGCATGGAGCCTGCTTGGAATTCTCTCTCCCTCTCTCTCTACCCCTCCTCCACTCATTCTCTCTCTCTCTCTCTGTCTCTCAAAATAAATAAATAAACTTGAAAATAATTGACGGACTGCTAAAAAAATTATAATAATACAGTGGTCCTGCAGCAAATGCTCTTTTACTTCTACTCAGCTGGTGGTGGCACTGTTTCGTCTGTTCTGGTATCAACCCAGGAGCTTCCATGGGATTTACTCCAAATAATTTGGGTGGGCCAAGAGCAAAAACTACAACTGTATCAACAACCCTTTCTCTAGGATTGGTTAGACTTATACATAGACCCAGACTCAGACTTACATGTACACTGACACTTACCTACACATAGCTGGTTTGGGAGGTTTGAGTTTCCAAAGTTCAAGCACAACAATCGAAACTTGAACAGGAGGATATGGGCATGACTTTGGCATCTACTGTAGCTACTTCAACTGCGGCCAGTGAAGAACTTAGTGGTATAGATTTTAGTAGCTAATAATATAAAAAGAGTGAGAAAAGAGGAGGATGGCCAGAAGATAACAAAGCACTGAAGGATGAAAACCTTCCTCATGTCCTTTGCTAGGATATGGGAAATCTTAAGAAATTTGTGAAGGAACAAAAATCAATACAAAAAAATAAGCAATGATCAAAGTTTAAGAAGTATTAAGGCTCTGGGGCACCTGGGTGAGTCAATCGATTAAGCATCCGACTCTTGATTTCGGCTCGGGTCATGATCTCAAGATCATGGGATTGAGCCATGCTCAGCATGGAGCCTTGCTTAGCATGGAGCCTACTTAAGATTCTCTCTCTCTCCCTCTCCCTCTGCCTCTCCTGCACCCCCTCATTAAAAAAAAAAGATATTAAGGCTTTAAAGTAACTTCTGTCATTGGGTACCTGTGGATGAGCAAAAAAAAATACTCTTGATATCAACAACTTAAAAATATAAGTTACTCAGGAGTTAAATAAGGCACATACAGCATTCAGAACCCAGGAACTACTGCACAGACTTCAAAATAAAAATACAGCTTCTGCCGACTATGTCCCAACCACAGTTCAGCAGTTCCAGCTATAGCTTCAACAGTACAGACAGCAGATTGAACAACTAGAAAACTGTCTTGTCACTCAAGCAAATAATTGACATATAACCACTCAAGATTTATCAAGGGCTCTGTAGAAAACTTACCAACATTTGTAGCTTTGGCTCTACAACTTCGGTCTATTATTAAAAGTGTAAAAGTGCTCAAAGAGTAATACCTTCTCTATAGAAAAATGTTGGAAAATGGTATAGACATATTTGAAGTCAGGCTAGCAGAAGCTAAGAAATGGCAGAATGCACCCAGAGTTCCTACCAGACCCATGCTTCTCAGTTACATGCACGTGAAGCTACCGTCACGACCTTGGCGACACTAAGCTTAGCAAGGATGGTGACAGTTCCAGAGTTTAGTACAGATTCAACACAAGTATTGGCAATGATCTGCAAGCAAGTGGCGTAGGGTCTTCACACTGAAGATTTTGGAACGAGCTTTTGCTTTAGAAATGCCACTGCTGAGGCCACATTTGGGTTTTGGAAAAATAAATGAACCTTCAGTAATCCCAGGGCAACCTTTGGCATCTCTAGTACATCTTCATGTAACGTCAACAATTCTGGCATCGTGGTCCCCATGGATTGGACCAACAGGGTACCCAGTCCTGTCTCTTGGATCAGAAGGGGAATTATTTCAGTCGAAGAAACCTCCAACTGGAAACAAAACAAGAAAAATCATTAATATATGAGTCAATGTGTTAGGGGAATCCATGGCAGCATTGTTCATTACGAGCCTATTTTCCTAACCTTGATGCGGTAAATTGCACCTCAGGAGATTTATAAAGTTTTGATATTTTTCCCCTACTCTGGAATTTTGAATTCATACCGATAAACTGTTTTCTTGTGAATATAAAGTCCAGTAGTGTATTTTTCTTTATTTTGTAAACTATATTCTGCTTACATCCCTGACTAGTAAAGCCTATTGTTTAGCAAAGTGTTAATAGCTGTGGTTTTTATTGATAAGGTTGACACTACATAAATATATACCTATTTGTTTCTCTTAGAGTAGAAAAGACCTCTAGTGTTTATAGTTGAGTCTATTCTTATTTTGATAAAAGTCTCTTGAACTACACTGAAGGACATCTTTTATACAGAATAATATTCACACTTGTGTGTACGCATAAAATATGAATTTGTAGAAAGAAACTCTTGCCTCAAACTGTTTCCCTTTTTTAAGGGTATTTTGTTTTTCACAGTTAAAACTTCACATCTCAGTGCATGTAGATTGAAAGTCAATGGAATTAATTGCTTAAAAACTTGTTGCAGGAGTTATTGGCCTGTTTGGCTGACTCAATTTAATTGTCTCTAGTCTTCCATTTTTCTTCCCATGCTGATCTTTGACAGCCTCTCCATAAGAAGAATGTTGTGTATCTTGTCAAACAAATGTTTATTATCCTATAATAATTACCTTTAGGATATTTATATAATATTGGTTGTTTTTTTTCCCCACATCTCAAGTGAACCTTCAAGAACCTATTTCAACTCTAGTGGGATTGAGTGTATGCACGTAAAAGATTTTCTACTAGTTTAGTGAAAACTTTATGAGCTCTTTGAATGCAGAGTTAATTCTTACATGGCTATAAAAGACACCTAGGTGGCTCACTTGGTTAAATGTCCAACTCTTGTTTCCAGCTCAGGTCGTGATCTCAGTTGATGAGTTCCAGCCCTGCGTCAGGCTCCACACTTGTGCAGAGCCTGCTTGGGATCCTCTCTCTCTTCCTCTCTCTGCCCCTTCCCAACCTTTGCTCTGTCTCTCTTCCCCCTCTCTCTCAAAATAAATAAATTTAAAAGCAAATTCTTACATAGCTATTAATACCCCAAATGGAGTGGCTTATATGTCTCTTAATATATTAATGGTTTAATATAAACTACAGACACAATACATTTAAAATCTGGTTTGGGTACCAACTATGCACTCTTTCCAGTCTTATCTGTGACCACAGAGCCATAATTACATGCAGGCAGGCCAGGCTGCCTCCGTGTAATGTGCCTGTAATAGCATTAATAGCGGAATGAGAGTCAATAAAAAGGAAGGGCCTTTGACAGAGAACTGCCTTACCCCTAATTTAAGAGAAAAGCAATTAGATTGATGTATTTACCTTTCAAATACAGTTTCCAGATGTAGTCTGAGTATGGAATGTCATTGAAAATTGTGTAATTTTTTATACAGACTTAATAGTATGTATTAAGTGAATACTTTCAGAATCATCTTCATCCAGCCACTATTTTGTAAAATAGAGATTGTACATACGTATATATTTTCAGCAAACATTGGCTGGTTTTGATTATAAGTGTTGTAAAACTGTTTTATCTGCTTATAGCAACAACTGATTTTTCTGTCATATAGTAAAATTCGAAAAGATACTTGCTTTGTGAGCACTGAACTTGTTTTTGCTTTTTCATACTCCTCTATTACTGCAATTCCCAAGTTCAGATTGTGAAAAAAGGCAAGAAAATGTGTGATTTTTGTGTTCTGTGATGACTGTCAGTGAAGTGTGCAATTACATCTTTTTTATTTATTTTTTAAAAATTATTTTTAATGTTTATCCATTTTTGAGAGACAGAGAGAGGGGCAGAGAGAAAGGAGACACAGAATCTGAAGCAGTCTCAGGCTCTGAGTTGTCAGTGCAGAGCCCAATGCAGGGCTCGAACCCACAAACCGCTATATCATGACCTGAGCCGAGGTCAGATGCTTAACCGATTGAGCAACCCAGGCGCCCCTACGTCATTTTTAAAAAGGACTTTTTTTGGTTTGAAAAAATCCAAATATATTTTTTAGTTTTCCAAATGTAATTTGCATCTTAACATATTAAACTACTTGAAGTTTTGTAATATAGTAATTCACGATAGTTTAATTGGGCTCTCATTTTTCCTTAATGTCTTCACTTTGTCCAGAGTCTGCCTTTGTGTAAATAATAAAATTTAATGAGTCAATTACTGTTAAAAACAAATCTGTTGTATTCAAAAAAGATATGTTAAAGGATTTGAAAGTCATTGAGATAAATTATGCTACTTCAATATGACTTTATAATCTTTACTTTCTGGTGATGGGCACTCATCTTAGTGACCCATGTCACTGGTCAGGGGACCTGTAGGGCTGATGTAATTGATCACCTTGACTAAGCACCTTGATTGATGTAATTGACTACCTTCACTGACCTACCACCGGTACCATAAATCTCTTTACCATTAACAGAGGCTTTCAGCACTGTTCCACCATAAAAAAGTCAAAGAATTATACAGTTCAGAAAACTTGACTTATCTCAAACTGATACATTATTTAACACGGAAACACCTCTTTTCCATTACAAACTCTACAATGCTCAAGGGCTCTTGGCATCTTATGACATTTACTATGACATCTACTCCAGAGGGTATTGCTCCATTTTCCCTTATGTCAAAAATTATATAACTTCTGCAGATGAGCTGAGAGATTTGAAAAAAATCTGTGACAAAATGAGTGTGGTTTATCAAGGGATGCCCCCGCCCCCACCCCTGTTGAACAGATAACAACCTGCAAGGTGACAGAAAGCTGTAACATGGGCTAGTTCTGCATAATCATGGGGAGAAAATTACCTAGAGCAGCATGGCCTCCAGATCCCTGCTGTCTAGATAGTTCTTCCAATTCCATCTGAAGTCACTCTCAATATATGCAAAGTTTCACTTTCAATTAGGAATGATCAAGGGAACAACAAGAAAGCAGTGCCTAGCACAGCCTTCTCTACTAAATCCTAATAAGGAAGGCTAAAATGGGTCTTTCTGCTGCCAAAGTATCAGGACACAGATGCACAGATAGGTCTTGATTAGAGAAAGGAGAAGGACTTTGCAATTTATATTACAAGAGAAATGGAGCAGATAGTCTGACCACGGTGATTTGGGTCAAGTGTGGGCAAACATGTCGGGCAACAGGAAAGTCCTTGCTTCTTTATTATCTGCTGTTTCTCTGTTACCAGCCTGCTTTTTGTTCATTTACTTATTGCACAAATGTTTATTTTTTTAATGTTTATTTTATTTTTGACAGAGAGAGACAGAGCATGAGCAGGGGAGGGGCAGAGAGAGAGGGAGACACAGAATCCGAAACAGGCTCTAGGCTCCTTCCTAGCTGTCAGCACAGAGCCCGATGTGGGGTTCAAACTCACAGACTGCGAGATCATGACCTGAGCCGAAGTTGGACGCTCAACTGACTGAGCCACCCAGGCGCCCCCTTTTTAAATTTTTTTTTAATGTTTAACACAAATGTTTACTTTTTTAATTTTTTAAATTATGTTAACAGCTGCACATCAGGACTATTGAACATATCATTGAGTAATTTATAATAAATGGTGTGCCATTGCCAAGGAATTTTTTAACATGATACCATAGCATTATCTTTTCTAATATAAATCAGCTATCAGTGCTCTTCTTAACTTTTAATGTGTGTGAATCATATGAAGATCTTAGATGTAGCTTCTGATTCAGTAGGTTGTGGAGGATAAGGGGGTGTTGAGTTTCTACATCTCAAATGAATTCCCAAGTCTGTTGCTGCTAATTGTCTATAGACTACACTTCGCATAGCAAAGATTAAATTATTTTTTCATCCTCTTTTACAACTTCTCAGTTTAGTAACACTATAATCTCAAGACTCAGCACCTCACTATGACATTTGAAAAGGTTTATCTTTTACTTCCCATACTCTATTAGTCCTCAAACTTGCTATCCTTTTACTTTGCAATGCTTCATATGCCTGTCCTTTCCTTAACACTATTCTCTTCTAATTCACATCACTTTACGTTAGAAATGTTTACAAATCATCTATAGCATCTCACTCAAACCATCTATGTCCCTATTATCCCAGATTTCAGTCTTGCCTCTCTAATCTCTAGTGTCTATGTGCAATTTCTTTCTTTCACTTATTTAACTCTACCATATCGTTTTGCTCATATCAAACAGCTTCATAACTCCTTCCCATGTATGTGTCTCTCCCCCCACTCCATTACAAATTTAGAAATTTAATAAGTAGAAATTAGGAGTACTTTTCATAATCAAATGAACATTATAGCAGATGGTCAATATTAACAAGAAACAGGATGTTTGGTTTTATCTCCACTACTCTGAAGAATCTGAAAACTTTCAGCATCCTCCTAAAATATAACCAAAATGGAATTTACAGCATATTGTACTTTAAGGAAATTCATTGTACGGGATAGAAACAGGGATGGTGCACAAGGAAGAAAGGGTATTAAAATTAAAGAAAAAAAAAGTTTCATAGAAATAGTTAAGAGGGGAGGATCAACGAAAGAAGAAAAAGAAAGTATTTCTGAATTTCCACCAGAAGTAGACTCCTGCAAAGTAGAACTTAGAGGTAACTGAATTGGATAGATCAGGGAATATTTATGCAGAACATTCTGAACTATGTAAATTTTTATAGTAGGCAAGTCTGCAAGACCTTTAACTAGAAAGTAATAAACAATATAATTTATTTAATCATATCACAATTGAATGATATAGTAAATAATAAAAATGTTTCAGATAAGTAAAAATGGCCCTGGATTTGAGGACATGATATATTTTCTAAGAGTTTTAATATTTTTCAATGTTTATTTATGTTTCAGAGACAGAGACAGAGTGTGAGTGGGGGAGGGGCAGAGAGAGAGGAAGACACAGAATCTGAAGCAGGCTCCAGGCTCCAAGCTGTCAGCACAGAGCCTGATGAGGGGCTTGAACTCACGAACTGTGAGATCATGATCTGAGCGAAGTTGGCTGCTTAATCAACTGAGCCACCCAGGCACCCCTGTTTTCTAAGAGTTTTAAAGCGAAAGTGCCCAAGGCTGTATCCTGTTTGAAGTTCTGTCCCCATTATTCACTCCCTGTTAAGTAAAAATTATTTTATCTCAGCACAGTTTTTCACAATCTCTTCCAGAAAACAGAAGGGGAGAAAATACTTTCCAGCTCATTTTATCAGGGTAGTAGTACCACGATAGCAAAACCAGACAAAGGCAATGCAAAAAAATGAAAACTACAGACTAGTATCTCTTATGAACTTAGACTCAAAAAACCCTCAACCATGACCAAATAGAATTTATTCCAGGTGTACCAGGCTGGCTCAACATTTAAAAACCATCAAGGTAATTCACCATATCAATAGACTGAAAGTGAAAAATCATATGATTATTTCTATTGATGCAGAAAAAAAGCATTTGACAAAATTCAACTCCCATTGATGATTAAAACAACAAAAAAAGTCTCAGCAACTTAGGTAGAGAGCAGAACTATCTCAACCTGGAAAAGATCACTCACAAAAAAACGTGCAGGATTCTTAAAGATGAAAGACTGTGATCAGAAAGAAGCGTGTTCAAACTTATCACTTATTCAATATAGTACTGGGAGTTCTAGTCAGTACAATAAGAGAATAAGTAAATAAAGAAGTGTCACACAAATTAGGAAGAAAGAATAAACCTTCCTCTGTTTGAAGATGATGATTGACTATATAAAAATACCAATAATTCTAAACAACAACAACAACAACAATAAAAACAACAACAAAACTCCTAGGACTAAGAGGTGAGTTTAGCAATTTACATTTAGATGTAAATAGATGTAATTCTATAGAATTATAGAATGATAGATGATTCACACACAAAAATCAAGTATATTTCTACAGACTAAATATAAATATGGAGATAAAATTTAGAGGCATAAAATCATTTGGCATCACTACAAAAAATATGAAATACTTAAATATAAGCTTAACAAAGAATGCATAAGACCTATATGCTGAAAATCATAAATAAATAGAGAAACATACCATTATCATGGATTGGAAGACTTAACACAGTAAAAATGTCAATTCTCACTGAATTAATTTGAAAATTGAAAGCATTTTCTATCAAAACCCCAGCAAGATTTCTAATAGACATAGACAACGTTCTTCCAAAATAAAATGGAAAGTCATAAGTCCTAGAATAGATTTTAAAATCCTGGGGAAAAAAATAAAGTGGGACAAAGCACCCTAACTGATTTTAAAGTCTAATATGTGTAGCTACAATAATCAAGGCAAGTGTGATATTGACAAAGAGAAAGAGACGAATAGAAAAAAAAAAAAAAACCTCATAAATAGACCCAACACAAATTATCCCAACAGATTTTTGACAAAAGTGCAAAAGCAATTAATGAACGAAGGATAGCCTGTTGACATTACATATGATGCTGGAGGAGTTGGATATCCAAAGGTAAAATATAAATATATAGTAATAAATGAAACCCCCAAAAGGAGCATAGATGTAACCATAAAACTCAAAACTGTAAACATCTTACAAAAAAAATAGAAGAAATTTCTTAGAATCTTGGGCTAACCAAAGTGTTCTTAGATTTGATTCAAAAAATCATGATTTATCAAAGCAAAAGTGATAAATTTGACTTCATCAAAATTAAGGACTTTTATTCTGTGAAAGCCCATATGAAAAAGATGAAAAGGCAAGCTACAAACTGGAAGAAATTATTTTCAACTGTGTATTCAACAAAGGACCATATCTAGAATATATAGGAACTATAAACACTCATTAAAAAAATAGAAAATGGGGAAAGAGCATGGATGAACATTTCACTGAAGAGGATATAATGATAGTAAATAAGCACATGAAAGATGTTTAACATCATTAGCTGTCATGGAAATGCAAAATACAACCATAATGAAACATAACTACACAGTTATCAAAATGACTAAAATAAAAAGTGGTGATAATACCAAATGCCAGAGATGATGCAGAGAAAGTGAGTCACTCATATTGCTGACGGAAATGTAAAGTAGTATAGCCACTCTGGAAAAGATTTTGATGATTTCTTATAAAACTAAATAGTTAACTATCATGCAACTTTCTTGCACTCTTGGGTGTCTTTTCCAGGAAAAAGAAAACTTATTTTCAGAGATGAAAGATTACTGCAGCTTTTTTTCATAGTAGCTCAAAACTGAAAATAACCTAGTTATCCTTCAATAGGTGAATGGCTAACAAACTATGGCAGATCCATATCATGGGAAAATACTCAGCAATAAAAAGAATTAACGATTGATACATGCAACATCTTGGATAAATTTCCAGGGTATTTTGCTGAGTGAGAAGTCAATCCCAAAATGTTATATGCTGTATGAGTCCATTTATAACATTCTTGAAATGAATGACAATATTTAAAAATAGAAAACAGGTTAGTGGTTGGGAATAGTCAGAGAATTGAAGACAGGGGAAGGAGGTAGATGTGAATATAAAAGAGTTGCTTTTAGTATTAGACTTTTTTTAAATTTTTTTAAAAATGATTATTTATTATGGAAAGACAGAGAAACACAGAGTGTGAGCAGAGGAGGGGACAAAGAGAGGGGAGACACAGAATCCAAAGCAGGCTCCAGGCTCTGAGCTGTCAGCACAGAGCCCAACATGGGGCTCAAACTCACAAACTGCAAGATCATGACCTGAGCCGAAGTTGGTCGCCGAACCAACTGAGCCACCCAGGTGCCTCTGTTTTGTTTTGTTTTTAATAATGGAACTGTTCTGTAACAATATCAATATACTGGTTGTGATACCATAGTATAGTTTCATAAGATGTTACCTTTGGAGAAAGTTGGGGTGAACATGTGTATACTGTCTGTATTATTTTTTATAACTGTAGGAGAGTCTAAGGTTATGTCAAAATTGATACTTAATTTAATAAATTATCTTTCCTTTTTGCATTAATTATTTTATTTTATAGCAAAGAGAAAAAAATATTTTTAATACACTTAAATACAAATACAGGACTTTGTCCAGCATTGTGATGTAGATAGGTAGATAGAGATATCAGAAAGAAAGATTATATATAAAGCTCGAAGATTGTTTGTTGCCAACACATATACTGATTTAGTCTGAGAACACAAATATCTGTAAAATGGGCCTTTTAAGTGATACCTAATGAAGAAAAAAACAAATTCATGGGACATCTCAAAACGGAATGTTCAAGATTCAAAACTTAATCTTATGATAACTTAGATATTGGCAAATGTCAACAATTCTTCTTTACACCTTCATGAATAAGCAATAACTAGCTATCTGCTGCTGGCTTCCTGTTTCCTAGAAAAATCCTTTGTTTCTTTTTGAATTATTACCTCTATTTGTCAGTTTTCCTCTGAATTTAAGTAAATAATGCCACCTGTGCTTCACCCCCTACTGATTTCTCAATGCTTCCATATGTATGTCATTTTTCAGTATCTCATCTCTGCTGTAAATCTAAGTTTTGGAGGGCACATGGATACTTTTTGTGGTTGACAAATGATTCTGAGCTAGTTTTCTTCTGCTGTGTCACTAGAGATATACATAAAAAACAAAGTTCAGATGAAATTATTAATTCTTTCCTTTACGTAGTAAGGTGAATAAAACTGGGATTACATAACACAAAAGAAGCCAGTTTGGAGGAAGGGTGTTGGGGAGGTTGTATGAATATAAAATTATTCTAGCAGCATCAAGATCCTTCCATCAATTCAAGAAGAGACAAATTCTGAAGTGTATTAACTGACTGTGATGCTAACACTAATATCATTAAAGAATAGAGAGTATTCCATCTTCTTTATTTTGACCATTCCTATCCTAGAAAATCTAAAGAAAATGATGCTTATTTTAACAGATGTCATTCTGTCAAATAATTCTAGAAAATCAATTACATTCAATAGCTAATTTAAATTGTGTTTTGTGGTAGTTTACGAAGACAATTCCTATGTTCTTATTTGTTAATCAGTAGTCCTCTTAAAAAATTAAATGAGGGGCGCCTGGGTGGCTCAGTCGGTTAAGCGGCGGACTTCGGCTCAGGTCATGATCTCGCGGTCTGTGAGTTTGAGCCCCGCGTCGGGCTCTGTGCTGACAGCTCAGAGCCTGGAGCCTGTTTCGGATTCTGTGTCTCCCTCTCTCTGACCCTCCCCCGTTCATGCTCTGTCTCTCTCTCTCTGTCTCAAAAATAAATAAACGTAAAAAAAAAAATTAAAAAAAAATTAAATGAATATTAGAATGCCCATCTGCATACATAAACAGATCTTCATGCTTTAAGAAACGTTGCATATAGTATGGTTAACATGCTTATCTTTAATTGTCACATATGTGTTTATATTAAAGTTCACATGTAGATGTTCATTTCAGAGTTATCTTGTGAAACTCCTGCAGGAAATTTAGGGATATAATTTTATTCTGTGTAGATTTGAGACATTATAACATGACAAATCATAGTTTTTTGCAGCTTTTCCCAATGAGTATTCCCTGAATATTAATGAACATTATATATTCAAAAATTTGAGATTAAATATACATGATTAATAATAATATTCCGTTTATGAGATGACATTGCAAATAAACCTGTTAAAGGGTATTAAAATTTTGCCAAAAATGTGGAAAAATCTTTTTTTAAGTTTATTTATTTTTGAGAGAGAGAGAGAAAGAGCGCACAAGTGGGTGTTTGTGAGTGAAAGAGTGAAAGAGAGAAAAACAGACTCTGAAATCAGGTCCAGGCTCTGAGCTCTGAGCTGTCAGTGCACAGCCTGATGTGAGGCTCAAAGCCACGAACTGTGAGCTCATGACCTGAGCCTAAGTCAGATGCTTAACTGACTGAGCCACCCAGGCATCCCCCAAAAACGTGGAAAAATCTTAAACACCCACCTCCCAAACTTATTTGATTATGATTTTTATCATCAATATTTTGTTTTAAGTCTTAGAGAACTCCATTTGGAGCTCATCTTCCTCCTATGAAATTTCCTTTAGAAAACACTTTCCCGGAGTAAATTCTTACACTAAAAAAGGACTTTGAAAGAAAATATTCAGCCTAGAAAACTTCTACATATGTGAAAGAGTATTGCATTTGTGTGTGCGTGCATGTGTGTGTGTGTGTTCCTCCCTCATCAAAAAGTTATTTATTCAATCTGTTTTCCTTATCACCCACACCTTTTCAGCAGATGCTAACAACTCTGCCTTGAAAGTAAATCAGAAACTCAAAGATGTCTCCTAGTTCCACCATTTCCATTTTGTTCCCCTATTAATGCCTAGATATTTGCAAAAGCCCACCTAACTCATCCCTTGCTTCTGTACTTTCCATGTTCCTATAAAGCTGCTACAATAGAAAAGAAGTATCATATCATTTTATCAGCTTACAACTTTTAATGGTTTTCAATCACATTTAGAATGAAATTTATACCCTATACCAGGTTGACAAGACCCTATCTGACCTAAACTCATTATCTCTCTGGTCTCTCCTCTGACCCCTCTCCGTCTCCTTTATTATATACTATACAAGTGACCTTTGCGTCATCTCTCAAACACTGCAAATTTGTTCCTTTTCAGGTGTTTTACTTACTATTCTCTATGCCTGGAAGCTTCTTTACTCAATGTTTATATGACTTGGTTCTTCTTTATTTATACCTTAGTATCTGTTCAAACATTTTCTCTCAGTCAACAACTTATATGGTCGACATTGACATATTTAAAATATTACCCTTTTTCTAGTCACTTTCTTTTCCTGTACTCTTAGTTATTTTCTTCAGAGCACTTGTAAATATCTGAAATTATGCCACTGACTCCTAAATCTATTTTCTTATTGTCTTCATCCAAGAGTTTAAAAGCCCAGAAGAATATGTATGGATCTTGCTTGTTTTTCTTACCACACTATCCCAGAGCCTAGAAAAATGGCTAGTACTTATTAGGTGTTCACAAAATGTTTCTGAGTTAATGATCATTGTAGGAATGATGAGAAGAGATCAACAATGCTTCTCAGCAAAAGTGACACTAAGTTATTCAGCAAAAGGGAAGAGGTGGGCTTGATGTAGTGATTGACTTTAAAGTAGTTTTGATATTTATTAGCCTGCTGATCTCAGGAAATAATTTCAGCTATAAAAAAATATTGTTCCTATCTTGCGAGGTGAGAATATTATAAGAAAATTATGAGAAATAGTAGTTATTCAATTTGTAAAAGTTAATGCTGTTATAGTTCTGGAATAGAGACATAATATGTCCAGCAAGGATTTTGTGATATTGACAGAATGAGACACAAAGTGTAATTTAAGTTTTCAGAGTAAGAATGACAATAGAGTAAATTGCTGGGTAGAGCCAATAAGTAGGTACTCATTTAACAGACCTGGGTAAAAATTTCAGCAACTCCAGGGTGGCAAAGAGTTGAAGTTAGTAACAGAACTGCACATTGGTGTATCACAGTGTTACAAGTGAGTTTACATATATATGATTGGATGTTTGTCTCATTTAATAAATTACATACATTGGTTTCAGAATTATTAAATAATCATGTTCATCTGTATAGACTTTTATTCTTTTCAGGGATTAGTAAAGTCCCTGAGCTCAAGTTGTAGTTAATGAAATGGTCAACATAGTTTTCACAGAATAATATTATTGAAACTCATCTATTTCTAATTAGGGATATCCTGGGTCACACATTATTTAAGTCAATCTAGAGTAAGCCATTTCTGTACTAATTTCTTTTACCCTCTTTCCCTGAAATGTTCTGTTCTTTTGAAGAAGAAAGCCAGGAAATTGCTAGAATTCCAGCCCAATTCTCTTGTCCCTTTAAGTTGTGCTAAAAGCTTAAGTAAAGTGATATTCTAAGCAAGGAAGTTATTTTAACTGCTGACTAAATTGGAGCAGCAGAATAAGATATTTTACTGTATAAAAAAAATTACTACGGAAAATTTATTGGGTTTTCTTAAATACCAGGTGCTATGCTGATATATGAGTTATCTCATTTAATCCTTACAAAATCCCTATGCATTGAATAACGTTAGTACACTCAGTTTTACTAATCAAAAGACTTAGATTTATAAAGGTCAATTAATTTGCTCATGTTTACCCTAGACAGTGTCTAGTGCCAGAGTTTGAACTGAGAGTTCATAAATTTTATAGTTCGACCTTATTTACATCTATAACTATTTTAGTTACTGCCAAAGAGATCTGCTGAGTTTATGTGTACAATCTCTGATATTTAGGTTACTCCGACTATTTCAAGCCTCATACATGGGTGAGAGAGAAAGGAAAACAAGATTAATATAATGAAGGCAGCTTGATTGCATTAAAAAAGGAATAGTAACAATGTTCTCACTTGCCTCAAACTCAATCAGCACTGTATCAAGAAATCAGTAACATACTTTAATTTAATTTAATGATTTCTTTCATATGTGATATTCACAGTAATTCATCTTACTTCTTCCAAAACAAAGGTGGTTGAGATAGTCACTTTGAGATGTTAGTTACAAAAGGGTGAAAAACGTTACATCATCACAGGCCTCCAGTTGAAAGTGAGACTCAGAATTCAGAAGCAGGAGTTGTTAGAGAAAAAGAGAAGAGAGAGAGAGAGAGAGAGAGAGAGAGAGAGAGAGAGAGAGAGAGGGAGAGAGAGAGAGAGAAGAGAAGAGAAGGAGAGAGGAAGGAAGGAAGGAAGGAAGGAAGGAAGGAAGGAAGGAAGGAAAGAAGGAAGGAAGGAAGGGAGGGAGGAAGGAAGGACTTGCTTTGGAACAAGCAGCAACATTAGTAGCATTTTACTTCAAGAAAAAGTCAGAATCTTGACTTGGAATTCCTTTTGAAAATTGAGATGAAATTGCACCTTCTGCTAGACTATTTCTAGAGCCTGGAAGCTTCACAGTTAAATAGGTCTAATTGCTTAAAAACCATGCCTCATTCTAAATTTACTTGCCAGTCCATAAATTTCACTTATAAACCCTTATAAACCTTACATCTATATTCCAGAAATAAACCAAATGAGTCCACTGACTCTTTCATATGACAGCCTTACAAACAGCTGAAAATTACTATCTTAGTCTTATTCTTCTATAACAGAGCTTTTCTTTAGGAGGCCTCTTCTAAATTCAAGGAAAATAAATTCAGGTGGAGTTCTTTATCAGTAGTTATTAATAGACCCTTGTTTAAAAGCAGCTGAAAAAAAACTGAATACAAATGAGTCAAAATATTAAATATTTAGTAAGTCAGCTTTCTTTTACTTACCGGTTTCTCATTGCTCTGTGTTTGTATTTATGGTCGATGAAGTACATTGCATTTAACAAGTTCTGTGATAGTGAATAACTCCTCTGTTAGTGGACATTGGTGTGGTGTTTTCATATAAATCCTTGGTTATTTTATTCCACAGCCCAAATCCTAAACATAGGGACTATAAAGCAACAAGTCATCTAAAGACATAAAACAGAAAAATCACAGGAGAAGAAATAGCTACACTTTCAGAACTTTGTTATTTATTCCAATTACTTCCCCAAAAGGTAACCTTTCAAACTTTACCCTAAACCTCAATTAGATATCGTATAAGTGCTTCCTCCCCATCTTCTTTCCCCAACCTTGCTTAAAATCCTCTAGTGGCTTTTAGATTAAGGTCAAAATCCTTAACATGGATTCCAGATTCCAGGTAAACTTCAAGGTTCTCCATAATCTAATTTCTCCAATTTTCACAGCTTGCTTTCATTCAACATTCTCCCCAGCTCCATGAAAGTCTGGCACACTGGCCTTCTCCTGGCCATTGTGGGTCTTCCCACAACAGCAGGTCCTATGTATGGAACACCCACCCCTGGACTCTCAGCCTTTTAACCTGGTAGAACCCTCCTCATCCTCTAGATCTTGGTCGAATGACAATTCCCACTGAAATCCACTCTGGATCACCCTTCCCTTCACAGCACCATCATTATTTACTTGGGTAATTATTTAATTTATATTTTCTTCTCCCAGCAGACCTAAAGTTTGTCAAGATAAGAATATTGTCTATTTTTCAGGGCACCTGGGTGGCTCAGTCGGTTAAGCGGCCAACTTCAGCTCAGGATATCATCTTGCAGTTTGTGGGTTCGAGCCCCACATCAGGTTCTGTGCCGACAGCTCAGAACCTGGAGCCTGCTTCAGATTCTGTGTCTCCCTCTCTCTCTGCCCCTCCCCTGCTTGTTCTCTCTGTCTCTCTCTCTCGCTCGCTCAAAAATAATAAACATTAAAAAAAATTAAATATAAAGAATACTGTCTATTTGATTTGTCATTTTATCTCCAGCTGATAACACATTGCCCAACCCATAGTAGGTACTCAATAAATATTTCTTAGAAGAATAAAAGAATAAACAAGCTAGATATTATGAATCCTGCTTGCTGGTTCTACTGTGAGTTGATCCTCCGTTATTGTGACAATCATGACATTTTATTGCCATATTTTCATTTTTCATATGAAAGTAGAAAAAGTGTCAGTAATCACATGACTCACTATTCTATGACAATATCATCTGGTAGCATAATTTTTGACACATGTGTTAAATAGAAACTTAGATACTTTCAAATATTTCCTCCTTTTTTGGCAATTTGTTTATGGGACATTTTACTCTTGACTAGTTAACTGAGCCATGAAGATGTCTTCATGGATATATACACACACATGCATCACATAAGTAGTCAATGATATGCCTGAATATAATAGACCTTCAAAACAAATTTATCTTTCCTTTTCCTTTTTTTTTTTTTTTTAAATGTAGTTTCATGCCCAGTGTGGAGCCCAGTGCAGGGCTTGAACTCACGACCCTGAGATCATAACCTGAGCTGAGATCAAGAGTCAGAGGCCTAAACGACTGAGCCCCCCAAATTTATCTTTTATTAGCCCCTTAGCCCTTGCCTGAAAGAAGCAGATATGTGTAAATTATGCACATTGTGTAACTGAGTGGTCAAAGGAGTGAGGGAAACAGTAATGATATATTTATTTATCTACCATGTGTTAGCCACAATTTAAATTAGATTTTCACTATTGCTTATTTAATCCTCAAAACAACTTTATGAAGTGTGTATAAGCACAGAGGAGAAAAATGACAGAGAAATTCAGGACCCCAAGCCCCCACACCTAGTCATGGAGGAGCTGAGATCTCTGTGCTGACTTTCTAACACCAACAGGTTACTTGCAGTTGTGAGAAAGAAATCATCTTTTCCCAAAACACAGATTTCTGTCTACATTAACATGACTTCACTATAATTTCAGGACCTCTTGCCCAGGCACAAGCAAATTGACTGTTCATTTTAGAAACTTCCCCCAAATCCTGTGAACTCTTTGATAGTATTCGCTGACAGTTTATGCCCCAAGATTATTTGAACCCCTTGCCTCAAAAATCCTCACTTTTCTCTTTTTGCCAATCTTAAACTACTGTGTTAGAATACTTAATCCAAATCAATTCTCTGCATTTGAAAGAACGCAAACCAAACTTTAAATATTCTCTAAAAAATCCAACCTCTCCTTTCTTCCTCCCAAGTGCTGCCAAAGTTCTGTTGAGGTTCTGTTCTCTCTTACCACAGTATTGGTATTGGTGATATTTGAGAAATTGGCAATCAATAGTTACCGTTGCTGGCAAGAACACAGATATTGAGATGACATGCAAACATCACCTGAATGTATTCCAATAAATCCCTAAAACTGTAATATTCATTCAGAAGAGTGAAGACATCCTTTCCACCACACAAAGAATTTTCTAGAACATAATTTTATTTAGCTATTGGAATTTGTAATTCCACGTCACTGGAATCACTTATGCTGATTAATTCCCTGTATTCATATAGAAATGTAGAACTTGTAGCATAAAACATAAAACTTTACATACACTCTTTTAAACATAAAATACTGTTTCTCTTGAACACCTGGACTATGTTTCTATTACTCCAGGTTCAAAATAACTGTATAGCTCTTGATTTAATCACTGCCAAGAAGCTAGAGAAGAAAAGTTTAGAAATATGTGATAGGCAAGTCCTAGATCCGGCTGATCTTCTTTCCATAAACTTCAAACCTTCAGACCTGTTGATATCTAGAGATGTTTCAAACCCAAACATCAAATTTCATGTACTCTTGCTCTTTTTATATGTAGCTGTCACTAAATAGACAGATACATATTTGGTGCTTTTTCTACATCTTTCAACATGTTCATCAGCTCGGAAAATAAGCATTATGAAAATGCCTTGCTAATACTGCTTCATTTTTGTAATGCGGACAAACTCCTTGGCTTATAGTCAAAGGCTGCTTTAACACTGAGTTCTAATTGAATTTATGAACGGAGAGCGAAGTCATGTAAATCAGCCCAAAATGATAGAACAGTTTACAAAATGCTAACATAAAGTTACAATCACGTAGTAACAGAGGAATAGAGTTTCAAATTATAAAATGCAGTGTAAGTCTTGATACCAGCGCTTTTCACCTACGTAACTCCATGACTCTGTGACGGATGCTGTATTGTGCCACCCAGATAATCCGTCAAGAACAAAGGACTTCTTTTCTAGTTGCTAGGAATGCTACCACACAACTGTCCTCTGTTGTCAGCCTCGTTGAGGATCATCACACTAGGGAGATCAAGCCAAGGCCCTTGCAGATCTGACCTCTGAAGAGTTGTGCCAGATGGACAATAGCCAATGATGTCTACTGAGGCCCTTATTAGGATTGCACTGCAACTCAAGTTCTCCCTCTGCCAATCTTGCTTTTCTTCTTCCTTCCACAGATGTTGATCTCAGGTATGCTTCCTAATAAATACTGTTCACACAAAGCTTTGTGTCCGACTCCCAGGAAATTCAGCCCGTGCTAACCTTAATTTTCCCACCTGTGAAATTAGACTAATAATGTTACTACCTATTTTATAGAGTTTTGTTTCTCAAATGAAAAAGTGAAAATATTTTGAATGGGAAAGTGCTATTCAAAATTAAATTGTGGCCATTGTTATGGTTAGTTTTATCTAGGTGTTTTCCTAAACCAATAGATCTCATAAAGCCCTTAGTCAACTTAATAGGAATTCAATAGTTAAAAAAGTGTAGAGCTACCATCACCTATGAATGACACTTCTCACCAACATTTGTGTGCCTATATGAACACTCAAATACCCTTAAGGTGTGTATAGTATGGCATTTCCCCTACTAATGAGTTAGTTCTCAAAACACAGTAAGTGTTTATTTTGCATCATTTTGCAGCACATAGAACATATTTTGCTATAGGCTATTTGACACAGTTTCAGCACCACAGAATTAAAATCATAGTTTTAAGGCAGAGCTAGTGTGTGATCTTTAGGGAACTTTCATCCCCTTTGCTTTTTTAATAAACTCTAGGATAGAGCCCCAAAGTCCTTAGCTGGATTTGGTTGTCTGCACCTTAGGGCACTTCAGTCCTCTGAGCAATAGTGGCAGGAGTCCCTTTCCTGATGCCTGCTGCGCCCTGGCGGATGCATATCAAGAAGAGAACATATTTGTGTGCGTGCACGCTCTTGGCTAAAATATTCAGCTTTGAAAATACATAGCTCAGTCTCCAAGTCAACCATTTAGAAGGTTATTCTAAGAACTTATTCTTCTGTAAGCAATTATGTTCAAGTTGTAAGCCTGTTCAAATTAGGTTTTTTTTTTAAATATGTAATTCAATGAATCTCTGTTACCATGGTAATTAAAGATTTAATAGCCACTTGCATCTGCTTAATAATGAAGGAATAGGAACTAAGAACTGAAAAATAAATATTGCTGAGTTTTCATTTAACACAAAATGAATCTTTGAATGTAAAGATATTTTAGGGGCGGTTGGGTGGCTCAGTCAGTTGGGTGGGTGACTTCAGTTCAGGTCATGATCTCACAGTTTGTGAGTTTGAGCCCCTCATTGGCCTCTGTGCTGACAACTCAGAGCCTGGAGCCTGCTTTGGATTCTGTGTCTCCCTCTCTCTCTGACCCTCCCATGCTCACATTCTGTGTGTCTCTCTATCTCAAAAATAAATAAACATAAAACATTTTTTTTTTTTTTTTAGGTAAAGATATTTTAAGAGAAGTGAAAGCCTGGTACTTACAAGGTTTTTCTAAAACAGCTTTGTAAAGAAAATAGTCCCAAATACCAGACAACATCCCTGTTATTGAACTGCTTTGGGGCAAAAATAAGCACACAGAGATACAACTACAATTTGTACAGGCAAATAGGAAAGCCCTCTCAAATGTTGTATTTAAGTGAACCATCATATAAATGCAGTTTTTTAGAGACCAAGGTGATGCTTCTAGACCACTGTGGGGAGATTCTGTGCCCTAAGTGCCTTCTCATATAGGAACAGACACCGTTCTAAACCTGAGTGTCTTGATAGGACTCCAGTGACAACCAGCATATCTCTACTAGTCTGATTCACCAGGACCAGTCTGCAGGGAAAACTATGAAAAAGGGTTTAAAAAATGAAGGTCTATACTATTTGAAAAAAAAATATTATGGGGTCAAAATAAAACAGCGATGGATTGAGAGCAATATTAAAATAAAGCATTAGTTTGAAATGTTGAACAATTGAGAGTTGATAGAGAACCAACCTATGGTCAATCCCTGGCTCGGGAAGATGTGATCCTACTTGAAGAAATATGATAATATTATTATTATTAAAATAATAATGTACAAGAAAATGATACTATATAATAATATTTTAATGTGGGTTAATATAAAAATATAATGTAAAGATACTATTATTTGATGTAAAATTTTAAAGTTTACAAAGAACTTTAAAATACTTAATTTTGGTTTCAATGTCTCTAGAATTGAGTGGGCAGGTGAATGAAATCCATGAGAAAAATAATAAAAAATAAGTTATGTCTTGGGGCGCCTGGGTAGCTCAGTTGGTTGAGTGTCTGACCTCAGCTGAGGTCATGATCTCACAGCCTGTGGGTTTGAGCCCCGCATCGGGCTCTGTGCTGACAGCTTGCAGCCTGCAGCCTGCTTTGGATTCTGTGTCTCCCTCTCTCTCTCTGCTCCTCCCATGCTCATGCTCATGCTCTGTCTCTGTCTCTCTCTCTCTCAAAAATAAGTAAACATTCAAAAAAAAAGTTATGTCTTTTATGCTTTACTGAATCTCTTAGTAAACTGAAAATATTTAAATGGTCCTGAAATGAGAGTGACCAGCTGACACTATGCAGAGCATGATCTGCTTGGACAAGTCTCAGCCTCTGACAGAAGACCTAAAGGGACAGCCAAACTGATTGGGCACTTCCCAGAAATGGTTAGTCATGCAGGTATTCACACAAAAAGTTCTGCTTCTGCAGCTAAAGATGACAGTGCTTCTGAGATCTGACTTGCAGAGATAAAGAGTACAATTTAGATTAATGAAGGAACAGATTTTGACAGAATTGACATCAGAGGAGCTTGTGAGAGGAGCTTCAATTTAAAACAAATGCCTTGAGGGACACCTCGTTGACTCAGTTGGGAAATGTCTGACTCCTGATTTTGGCTCAGGTCATGATCTCACAGTTGGTGAGTTAGAGGTCTCCATAGGGCTCAGTGCTGACAGTGTAGAGTCTGCTCTCTCTGTAGATTCTCTCTCTCTGTCTCTCTGTCTCTCTCTCTGTTTCTCCCCTGCTCATACACACACTGTCTCTCTCTCTCAAAATAAATAAATAAACTTAATTTTTTTAATAAAAATTAAAAATGAAACAAATGCTTGGATGATGAATAGCTAAGGATGTAAAAACTTATAGAATTAAAAGGATTCCATAAAATATTACTGAAGCACATTTTAATCACATTAATCAAGTAACCAATTTATATGCTAGATTTTATGTGAGAATTCAGTTGGAAACGTGAGGGCTAAAAACTGTTAATGGAAAGAGTGAGGTGAAGGGACAAAAGCCACATAGGAATATGTTTTGTTTTGCAGAAACAACAGTTCCAACTAAGGACACACTCAGCTAAGTGTGTTACTTCATAGCCCCTCGCTATTTGTGTCTAATCTGATAGCTTCTATGTGAGACATTTGGAGATGTGAGCCATTTGGAGCTGGGTTGGAGCTAAGGAACTGTATAGAAGTCCCCCTGAGTTATCCTAAAGTTATCGTTAGCTCATCATAATACTGAGATCTCCTTCTATGGGCAAAAGCTTCCACCATTTTTGGAACATACGATGTATGCACGAACATGTTGACATGCTGGGCATGCACAATTGAATTCAATTGCTTATGTAAGCTCCCTGTCCCCACCTCCAATACACAGAATAAAGCTTCCTGTACTGGGGCACCTGGGTGTCTCAGTCAGCTGAGCATCTAACACCTGATTTCCGCTCAGGTCATGATCTTATGGTCATGGAATAAACCCTGTTTCAGGCTCGGCATCGAGCATGGAGTCTGCTTAAGATTCCCACTCTCCTTCTGTCCCTTTCTTGCACTTATGCTCTCTTTCTCTAAAATTAAAAAAAAAAAAAATTAAAAAAATGTTGAAGAAGCTTCCTTTACTAACCACTTAAAGAGATAGTGCTTTTGACATAGGCAGGCAGGCAGGTCAGAGGACCCACAGTGGGTCCTGCAGGACCAGCCAAGAGGGTCCTTGAATTTGTGCAGGACAGAAATCAGACATGATCCAAGAGGAACCGAAAATAGAGTTTATTGAATAGCGTAAGTGATAGAGTATAGCGGATGGAGTGACTGGGAGAATCGGAAAAGAAAGGACGGTGAGTCTGTTCAACGCTTGGGGTTAGGGATTTATTTGGAAAGCGGTCCAAGGTATGTGTTCCTTCAGGAATCCAGGGTAAGATCCAATCAAAAAGGTGAGTGAAAGGTGAACAGTAGGTGTTATTTCATAAATCACTTAAGGTAGGGGTTACTGATGCCAGCATCAGACAAGGTTTGTTGGAAGCTAATGTTCTGGAACGTCTTTGGGATCCCGTTCTTCTTAGAGATTATCAGGTGTTTGTTATCAGGTGTTTGAGGGCCCTAGGAGGAAACTCAGAGAATGATTAACTTTCTTGTTTCCCCCTTGGAGTGACAACACAGCTTCTTTGGTTTATTCAGGTGCAATGTGAAATATAGAACATGAGTAAATGGGGTCTAGCAGAAAAGCAGCAGAGACGGAGCCTTTCTAAAAGTGGGGTCCTTTATTTCTCTATCTCAAGCTGAGAGCTTTCTGTCTCCTTACTTATAGGAAGTAATGAAAAGTTCTTTGCTTTCAACACTTCCCTGGGTTGTGCTGAATCGGATGCACCCCAAGCAACAAACCCCTTGAATTTGGTTACACTCTGGTTCTGTCACTAGGCTGTGTGACATTGGTAGAGTTAGGCAACTAAACATTTGTGTTCTGCTAATCTGGTAGATGGAGATAATATTATAGAACCCAGTGGAAATTATAACTCCAAAATTTAAAGCATCAGTTACATTTTAGTTAATTTATAAACTAATTATTTTTAACTATTTAAGTAATGGATTTACTTTGCCTTCCAGTGAACTATCTTTAATACCAATGGGGATGTAGTCTTTCTTCCCTACTAGACTGATCCCTTAAACTCAGGAACAAAAGATCCCTCACAGCACTTTTGTAACACAAAAGTCCCAATGATGTGTTTCAATGACTCACATCAAGATTAACCTGATTTGAGATGACATACCCTAGGGCTATTTTTCAAACCCTCAGAGAGTGTCACCTATTTAACCTTATTTGCAATTTCCTAGGACCAAAGGTCAACTGTATTCAAATAGAATAAAATCATCATGCGAAAAAAATTGAAAAATGTAACAAAAACATTCTTCAAGTTGTCAAATAAGTAAGAATGCACATAAAAAGAGGGGAATTTTCTTAACTTGCTAAAGGCATGTACAAGAAAGCAAAACAAACACTGTATTTCAAAGTAAACTGTTGAAAGTGTTTTCTTTGGGGCGCCTGGGTGGCGCAGTCGGTTAAGCGTCCGACTTCAACCAGGTCACGATCTCACGGTCCGTGAGTTCGAGCCCCGCGTCAGGCTCTGGGCTGATGGCTCAGAGCCTGGAGCCTGTTTCCGATTCTGTGTCTCCCTCTCTCTCTGCCCCTTGCCCGTTCATGCTCTCTCTCTGTCCCAAAAATAAATACACGTTGAAAAAAAAAATTAAAAAAAAAAAAAAAGTGTTTTCTTTAAAATCCGTAACAATTTAAAGATGCCAGTTATTATTTCTATAAAGCGTCATACTGGAAGTTCAAAATGATACAATACAACACAAAAGAAGCAAAAGGTGAAAGGGCTAAATGTAAGAAATAAATTGCCACTATTTGCAAATAATAGATCTTCATTAAAAATAGGGGCACCTGGATGGCTCCGTTGATTAAGTGTCTGACTTTGGCTCAGGTCATGATCTCACAGTCTGTGGGTTCGAGCCCTGCATCGGGCTCTGTGCTGACAGCTCAAAGCCTGGAGCCTGCTTTGGATTCTGTATCTCATTCTCTGTCTCTGCCCCTCCCCCACTGTCTCTCTCTGTCTCTCAAAAATAAATAAATGTAAATAAGTAAATCAATAAATAATCTACATATACCAGTTGCCTGGGTGGCTTATTTGGTTGACCTTCGACTTAGGTCATGATCTCCCTGTCAGTGAGTTCCAGCCTTGCTCAGGGCTCTGTGCTGACAGCTCAGAGCCTGGAGCCTGCTTCAGATTCTGTCTTCCATTCTCTCTGCCCCTACCCTGTCGCACTGTGTCTCTCTCTCTCAGAAATAAACATTTACAAAAAAGTTTAAAGAAATAATCTACATGTACAGTTCATCAGTAGCTGGATAAAGTATTGATGTTTACAAATCAATGCCATTTTGTACACATTCAACTATCAGTTCCAATATATTTGTAAATTGAAATGCTACTTAAATCATCCATAATGTATGCAGGACTATGTCTAACAAAACCATATCTCCTTTATAAAGAAAATTATAAAACTTTATTCAGTCATTAAAAATACCTAACTAAATCAAAAGCTATACAATGTTCTTTTACATATTTTACTGAAGATTTTAAAGATGCTAGTTTTGTCTAAATTGCTCAATAGTATCAATGTGATGCAAAATCTCAAATAGGTTTTTTGGGGGGATGCACTTGACATATTTATGTAAAATCTATTCAAAAGAAAAAGGTCTAAATATAGTCAAAGGACTTTTTGAAGAAGAAAATAGGATAACTTGCCCTTTCAGATATTAAGACCTAATACTAAAGCCATAATACACACAGCGATATGGCATTCAACACTGGGACTTGTGAAAGCTTAGAAATAAGCCTTCTTATTTATTTATAATTTATGACAGAATGAACCTTCCAAATTACTGGGGAAAAAATGAGCTATTTAATATACAGTGTGGTAAAACTACATACATATGCATGAAAAAAATAAAAACGAATACCTACACAAAAATTAAGGTAAATTAAAGATTTACATGTCTAAGTAAAAACTTTTAAACATTTAGTTAGCAAGATCATCAGGGTAAGGAATGATCTCTTAAGTAGAGATCTGACAGCAGAAATCATAAAGAATGATTAATTTGACTACATTATAATTAAGAATGTCTATGCAACATAAAACACTATAAAAAGAATGTAAAGACAAGCCATATAATTTTGAAGAAGATATCTGCATCACATATAACCCATTAAGAATTAATCTATAATATATAATCCATAACTATATAATATATATGATATAATATAACATATATATATATATAAAATAGTACATAAAAAACAAATTGCAGACAAAAGACAAAATATTTGCCTTTATAGTTAACATAAAAGGGAGAAAATTAAACCATAAAATTTTGGGAGATGTATATTTACCTAATAAAACTAAAGAAATCAGAGAACAGTTAGTTAAGCATCCAGAATGATATTAACATTTAGGTGAAGGAGAGAGGGGATTTGATCAAGGAGTGATATGCTGGATCTTCAAAGTTACTAATAAATTTTAGTTTTTAAACTGACTGTAGGGCAATCAGTATTTCTACACTATTTTAAGAAATTGTACATGCATTCCCATTTCATGTAAAGAGTGTCTCACCAAAAACAACAACAAAATTTAAGATATATTTGTCACGGAAAGTGATAAAATTTGGTCTGATTGTCTCCAGAGAAATATCAACTTCAGTCTATGAATTAGTGTATTTTTGAACCCTAAATCAGGAATTTTTGAAAGAAAAGTTATTCTGCAGATAAAAGTCATTCTTAGGAACAGAGTCCTGAAATTTTATTTTCAGAGATTTGGATCCATGAGGAATACATGTTATATCTTTTAACAATGTCCACCACTTTTGTATTCCTCTCCCTCATTTTCTTTTAATGTTTTGTTTTGTTTTTATTTTTGAGAGAGTGCAAGCAGGAGAGGGGCAGAGAGAGAGGGACAGAGCATCCGAAGCAGGCTGGGCTTGAACTCACCAATGGTGAGCCAAAGTCAGACGCTCAATCATGGAGCCACCCAAGCATCATTTCTCTCCCTCATTTTCTCACATGGTAACTGCAGGGAAGAAATACATTAACCTTATAGGCATCATCGAGAATATTGTGGTGTATTGCTTTTGCTTTTGCTTTGTATCTTCCTCTTCTTTCTCTTCATCCTTCTCTAGACATTGTTTTTGAAAACACGTGACCTGTGGTATAAGCAAAAATTACCAGATCTGGAGGATTATTTCATGGTCAAGATCAGAGAAAACTTTGGTTTTTGCTCTCATCTAGGTTGCAGGTACTCTCTGAAATCGTCCAAAGAAGGGAGAATCCTGAATTAGTAAAATAATTCCCTGAAAAATTTACTTAACAGGTACTTGTCAAAAATGAAATATGGAAAGCAGAAGAGACAATTAGGGGGATTAAAGTGACATGAGTACTATTGCAGAATGTTCACAGCAAAGTTCCAAAATTAATACATAATAATATTTTAGACTCTATTAAAATAATTCAACCCTTTAAATCTTAAGACATGATCTGTTAAAAATAAGACCAATGAACAAGCAAAAACATAAACAAAGCAAGACAAAAAACCAAGCTTAGGCTGACCATATCTCCATCTCATTCAAGAACAAATAGAAATGGGGTAAGATACAGAACTTTTCCCATTTAACATACAATTCAGTAAAGCCAAGAACTAATGGGAGTAAGCACTCAGCTCCTCCCTTAGATAGTATAGGTTAATCAGCAAAGTATTTTAAAAATGTATGGCAAATGATTTATTTTTCTTCGTTCTCTATGCTCTTTTCTCCTTTCTTTATCTTTATGGAAAAAAATTAATAAGGAAGGAAATGAGTTATTAGCCTTCTAACATTTCATCCCTTTGGACTTCCCTGTACCTACCTCCAGCTGCCATACTAAGTAAAAGAATTTTTAATTGTTAGTTTTCCCAGCCACTCACAAGCTATATCAGCGAGTCCTAGTATCTATGACTTTATGAGAAAATGCCTGCCAAATACACAACCTAATGCCTGCCTGTAATAGCTCAGTCACCAATCATCTTTCTTTCTCGCTTTTTGTTGTTGCAACTCTTTTTGTATTCAGTAACTTGAATATGTCTTCAGAGATTTGGTGTAGAAATTCATCCACCCCTAGAGAAGCTCAAAAGATAATATGAATGGAGTATCTAATTATTATTATTATTGTAAATAGGCCTCCCATAAGGTTTTCTCTTATTCTCTGGTGTATAATGTGTGATTTTTTGGATAAACAAAAGCATTTACAAGTAAAATGGATTACTGACACACACAAACCACTGAGCTTGCCCAAAGTGTGACTGAAACCCAAGGCAGAGCAGCAAGATTGGTGTCTTTTCACAAGAACTCTGAAAGCATAGGGGTGCCTGGGTGGCTCAGTTTGGCTCAGGTCATGATCTCACTGAGTTTGAAACCTGCATCGGGCTCTATGCTGACAGCTCAGAGCCTGGAACCTGCTTCGGATTCTGTGTCTCCCTCTGTCTCTGCCCCTCACCTGCTCTCTCTCTCTCTCTCTCTCTCTCTCTCTCTCTCTCAAAAATAAATAAACTTAAAAAAAATACCTCTTAAAGTATAACAATAATAAAGTAGAAAGAGCTTTTCCTTTGTAGCTTGCTTTCCTCAGTGTTATGTTGCTACTGGATTTACATCTCCCTTCTAATTTCTTTCAGGGGACTGAGGCAAAGTCAGTGCCAGGTGGCTTTGTGGATTTGCACTGACTATCCAAGCTATTTTAACTTGGGATCATTTTCCTAACAATTCACTGTAGTGACAGCAGGAAATTGTCCTCACAGAAACATCTAGCAATGCTGGGGGAAAAAAAAAAAAAACCTTCTGGTTTTAAAGACTTGTGTTCTGTGTTCCCTTTTCACAAATACTGTAGTCATTAACATGGATCATATAATGAATGAAAAGCTTGTGACAACCAGTTGAGGAGATCTGCACTGGTCATTAGCAAGTGAGGGAAATTCGCACAAGTCTGCATGAGTAATTTGTAAGTGAGACAGTACCAAATGATACGTCTACCCCCTAGCTTTTTTTTTTTTTTTCCTTTTTTCCAAATGGCTGGAAATCCCCTTGGTATAGGCATCAGTTTGGAAGTAGATGTGGAATTTCACTTAGACTACATATAGTGAAGGATTGACCCTTTAGGTGTGAGACTTGGCGGCTGAGCTACATGGAAAATGCATAAGCAGTGGAAGGATAAACGCAAACATTGGGGAGAGTTGGATGCCAATGTGTCCTTCACATCTGCGGCATTCCCTGTTGAGTGCGTGCTTAGGTTAGAAAACAATGTTATCAAGCGCTCACTGCACACTTAGTGGCCCATGATGGATGTTGCTATGTAATTCCCAAATGCAATCTGAGAACTTTTTCTCCTGAAACCTTGACGGGGATAAAAGATGATTCTCACTTTGTAATATCCAGCTGCTCCTATCTAGACTTGGAAATAGATGATAAAGCTAGACATCAGAGAACTTCAAGTGAAATTTCAGAGTGGACCACCACCTTCTAAATGGTAATCACACCGCTTTCCCAATATAGGTATTCAATATATATTTGTTGATTTAAGCTCGATTCCAAAACAAATAGTTCTGCAGTTATTATTCAGTTTGAGAACTACTTAGGCTTTTTCCCAAGGATAATAAAAGGGAGTACTTTCAAATTTTTCCTATACAAATGAGAATCATATGAGCAATTTAACTTTTAACAAGCTGAAAAGCTGATAGTTTGGAAGTAGTTACCTATTCGAAGTATAGAGTGTGGAGTAAGTTCTAGATCTAAATTCTGTATGTTTATTATTTTCTCTTAAATCTTAATGTTATGATGTTGGGGGAAAACAACATCAATATATGATTAAATCAAAGGTATGTAGTCAGAAATATGTACAGAAGAGAACATAATGGTAAGTATCTCAGTGCATGTGCTGTTGAAAAAAGATTAGGGGAAATGTCTGTCTACCTACCTTTCCCTTTTCAGATGAGGCATCTAAATTTGATAATGAGGAAGAAGCCCAAACGCTTCCCTTACTATAACACATGACTCTCTCAATTCATCAGGCAAATATCATATCTTTCAGTTCTCTGTGGACAAAGGGAATCTGAAAACTAAGGCAGACTGTAGAATAGTATTTGGGAGGCAGTAAAATAAATTGGAACTGCAGGGGAAGAAGAAAATAGGAGTTAAAAGTAAATATTCACTGTTTATAAGCTGTGTAATTTTTGACAGATTATCTTTCTGAATGTTAGGGGTTTTTTGTGTGTGATATTAAGTTATTAGAAGCACAGAAAACAATTTACAGAACAGCTTTTACAGCACCTAGCACGTGGCTGGTACTCAGGGAATGTTAGTTACCTCTTGTTCTCTGCCTACTGACCTCATATTACTATTTCTTCCTATCTGTGGTTATCTCCAATTATTCTCCTCTTCATGAAAATTGGTCATACCTTTTAACTTATTAAAATAAATAAAGAACTTCAAGAGAGGATCGATTATATTATCAAAAAAATTAAGACAAAAAGTCTATAAAAGTAGCAAGAGGGGGGTACAATCAGATACTAAGGATTTGATTCTAAACTACAGACAAGACAAAAGACATGACAGAATTTTTAAAAGAAACAGGAACACTGAATAGTTTGGCTAGCCAGTATGGATGTCTTGTTATTGGCATTGAATGTAAAACATAGATATTAATTAATAGTGGCTATTTCTGCCTGATCAAACCAGGCATAACCATTGACAAAGATTTTCTCCTCAACCATACTCTGTCCAGGTTCCTCTCAGCCCTCTCTTGACCAGTCCTCAGCTTTAGCCTCTAAAGTCTTGAACAGAACAGTAACATTGTTTCTGACAACTCAAGGCCACATCCCTAGGATGACCCTAGCTGCCTATAAAATGCCTACCAGAGAAAACTGGAGGCTGCCTAAAGAATTCAGTTTGTTCCAGCCAACACCTGAAGATGAGGGCTCCGGGGTTCCAGTCTCTCGGGAGGGTAGGAGCTACCTTTGATAAGCATCAGTCCACAAAACAAAGCCAGATGGGTTCTACATTGGCCATCTGCCCCTTCATGCTTTTTGTAATCTTTCAACTCCCTGACTCTACAGAGTCACTGCTCACCACCCCCACCATTCTCTCATTCTCCCTTTAGAACCCCCAGTCTCCTCTTTACAAATTGAAGTTGAGATGATAGATCAAGCTGGATTCTTTTTCCCATGGCAATAGTATATTACTGATCCAAATCTGTCCTTATCTCTTTAACTAGTGTCTGATTTTGTCTTTGACACCACATATAAACCTACTGTGAATAATTAAGATCTTTGGTATTCTCCCAGTACAACTCCCTGTGACAAGGTATTGTGGACAGAATGTTTGTGTCCCTGAAAAATGATGATGATGTCATGAAATCTAATCCCCTAGCGATGGTACTTGCAGGTGGGACCTTTGAGAGGTAAGATGTTATGAGGATGGAGCCCTCATGATTAGGACTGTTGTCCTTATAAAAAGAGCCAGAAAACTAGCTCACTCTCTTTCTGCCATGTGAGGGGGTAACAAGAAGTTGTCAGTCTGAACCTAGAAGAAACTTCCAAGCAGGACGTGACCATGGTGGTGTCCTGGTCTTGCACTTCCAGCTCCTAAAGGGTGAGAAATAAATTTCCATTGTTGATAAGCCACCTGGTGTCTGGTACTTCATTAGAGCAGCCGAAACCAAACAAGACAAGGGAAACTGCAAAATGTATCAATCTTGTCACCTACTAAGTTTCTTTATGACTTATACTGCCAGAAAAAAAAAAAAAAAACTCTGGAATATATCTTTTGTGACATTGAAGAAATTTGAGGATTTGGAAGCACAGATGGTGCTTACATCTCTTCTCACAATTGACACTCAGGATGTGAAAAGCAAGTAAGCTTATAGTGGGAGTGAAATGCTGACCAGAAAAATTGCCTTGGGTTTGATCTGTGTACAAAATCAGAACGATGAGTGTCTTCTTTCCAGAAGAAACTGAGGCCATCAGATGCAGTGACCGGGATCTTCCTCATGCACGTAGGGTTTTCCTGTCTGTGTGGCAGCATCTATCTTTAGTGCTTCTGCAAGGGTTTCCTTCTACGTGTGGTCTAGAGCACATCCTCTCCAAAGTTCTCCAGAACCTCGCCCTAGTGATGTCACTCCTGTCAATGATTAGTCACTGACACTGGATTTTATTCTTTAACTCATTTTTCACTTTTCTATCACTAAAGGTACTTCTGAGAAGATGGTCTACTCTTACAGACACTCTGTTCCTATTCAGCACTCAGCACACTGTAGCCCCGTGACGGTATTCAGATGGCTTGTAAAGTATTATCTGGGAAACAGTGTAGTCAATTGAGAAAAATAAAAAGAAAGTCTTTTCCTAAGACACTAATTGAATCTAGTTTAACTATCTTTCTATGTGGACTTTCTGTAGCATTTAACACCACCAGCAATCCTAAATTCTATTTTCTCAGCTTCTTAGAAATAATTCACATGTGTTTTTGTGTTATTTTTCTCCATGCTTTCAGTTTGCATGTTTTTAAAAAAAAATTATTTCTATTTATTTTTAATTTTATTTATATTTTTATTTTAGAGAGAGAGAGACTCTCAAGTAGGCTCCTTGCTCAGCATGGAGCCCAACACAGGGCTTGATCCCATGACCCTGGGATCATGACCTGAGCAGAAACCAAGATCAAGTGCTCAACCAACTGAGCCACCCAGACTCCCTTGTTGTTGTTGTTGTTGTTGTTGTTGTTTAAACTTGAGTTCCATGTTAAAAAAATTTCAGGGGTGCCTGGGTGGCTCAGTTGGTTAAGCATCTGACTTCGGCTCAGGTCATGATCTCGTGGTTTGTGAGTTCGAGCCCCGCCTCAGGCTCTGTGCTGACAGCTCAGAGCCTGAAGTCTGCTTCGTATTCCGTGTCTCCCTCTCGCTCTGCCCCTCTCGCTCTGCCCCTCCCGTGCTCATGCTCTGTCTCTCTCTGTCTCAAAAATAAATAAAACATTAAAAAAAATTAAAAGAAATTTCAGAGAGTCTATGAATACTCTTGATTACAGCATTTATTTTTCAAGGAAGATAGTCTATAAATTTGTTTGGTGTCTCAGAAGGCCTATGAACCCCTAAAAGTTTGAAGTTTTCTCTGTATACTCTTCATAGGTAACCTCATATTTTGGTGTCAAATTCTCTATTGACTTTTATTTCCATCTTGCAATCTCTTCCCAAATATGCCACAATTATCACAAATCCACAAGTTAAATATCCCCAATTTCTACTAGCATCTTCCCCTTGCAAAAAAAAAAAAAAAAAAGTCCTAGTTTTAGCTATCCTAAACTAGAATATTTGTACTTATGTTTGACTCTGGCCTTTATTATTCCTTTATTTCTAATCAATCACATATTCTTGCTAATTCTTTTCTTTAATGTTTATTTATTTTTGAGAGAGAGACAGAGTGTAAGTGGGGGAGAAAGAGAGAGACACAGATTCAGAAGCAGGCTCCAAGGTCTGAGCTGTCAGCACAGAGGCCAATGTGGGACTCAAACCCACGAACCACAAGAAGATCATGACCTGAGCTGAAGTCAGATATTTGACTGAGCCACCCAGGTGCTGCTAGTCTTGCTAATTCTACCTCAGAACAGAGATATCTTTAATTTTTTTATATTTATTATTTATTTTTGAGAGAGAGAGACAGCATGTAAGCAGGGTGGAGGGGGGCAGAGAGAGAGGGAGACACAGAACCTGAAGCAGCTCCAGGCTCCGAGTTGTCAGCACAGAGCCCAACAAAGGGCTTGAAATCACAAACCATGAGATCATGACCTGAGCTGAAGACAGAAGCTTAACTGACTGAGCCACCCAAGGTGCCCCATAGAGCACAGGTATCTTTAAAATACATTGTCTTGGGGCGCCTGGGTGGCGCAGTCGGTTAAGCGTCCGACTTCAGCCAGGTCACGATCTCGCGGTCTGGGAGTTCGAGCCCCGCGTCAGGCTCTGGGCTGATGGCTCAGAGCCTGGAGCCTGTTTCCGATTCTGTGTCTCCCTCTCTCTCTGCCCCTCCCCCGTTCATGCTCTGTCTCTCTCTGTCCCAAAAATAAATAAACGTTGAGAAAAAAAAAAAAAATACATTGTCTTTTGTCTGTCATCACTAGTGTTTTTGTATTCCTGTCCACTCTGCACTCAAAATCATTGTAAAATTCTTTAAAAGGGGATGGGTGCATGGGAGAGGGGGGGCAAAAAAAAAAGTAAAATAAAATAAAAAAAATCAATTTGACAGTACTTTCGGCCCCCATTTAAAAATCAGTTGTCTCCAATTTACTTTCATGATTTCTTAGTCCATTTGTGTTACTATAACAAAACATCACAGACAGGGTGGCTTATAAACAACAGAAGTTTGTTTCTCACAGCTCTGGAGGGTGGAAGTCCAAGATCGAGGTGCCAGCATGACAGTTTTTCTGGAAAAGGCCCTCTTCCTGTTTCATAGCAGTGCTCTCTCACTGTGGGCTCCTAGGGTGGAAGGGGCAAGCAAGCTCTCTAGCCTCTTAAAAGGGCACTAATTCCATACATGAGGGATCTATCCTCACAACCTAAAGCACCTCTCAAAAGACCCCACCTCCTAATATCATCAAACTGGGCATTCGGATTTCAACATCTTAATTTTAAGGAGACAACAAACATTGAAACAATAGCACATACCCAAATTCATTCTCAAAGCATATGCAATCATTTAAAATGTGCTATAACAAAGGAATACCAAAGACTGCTAGCTACGTGAGAAGCTAAGAGAAAAGGATGGAACAGATTTTCCCCTAGAGCCTGCGGAGAGACCATGGCCCCACCAGCAGCACCTTGATTTTCGATAGCTAGCCTCCAGAACTCTGAGAAAATAAATATCTGTTGTTTTAAGCTACTACTACTAATATTACTACTGCTTCTTCTATCCTATTATAGGAGTGCTGACAATTCTGAATCCATCTTTGGCCCTCCATCTTGTCCATGTTCATTGATGACCTGTCTTGAGGCTAGGTGTTCCAGTCCCCTCGGAGGTTAATACACATATGTTAGAAATGCCAGTCAAGTCTGGATGCTTTGGCCTCATATGAATCCATTAGAGACAACATGGACTTTCCTTTTCCAGATGTGCAGGTATGGCCACACGATCTAAAAAAAAAAAAAAAAAAAAAAAAAAGGTTAGCTGCAAACCCCTTGAGGTGCAAGCAAACCCTTTAATCTCACTACAGTGCCCTTCTCCACATTCTTTGCTCTCTAAAAAGTGTGGACTAAGGTCTGGGCTTTGTGGGAAATATCTGTGCAGCTGGCTTGGAGCTTCGCCCACCCAATCACCCCTGTCAGTAAGATACCATGAATAAAACTCTAAACTGTATGGAGTTGACTGTTTTGTTTTCTGGTGTGAAAGTGCCTTCTCAGTGTGGGGGTTCTTTACTGTCTCTCCCTCACCTTCTAATACCTATGCTTCAATTGCTTTAAATGTCTCTGAAATACCAAATCCCCCTGGTTCCATTATCAAACTCCTTCCTGACTCAATTCCCTTGTATCTTTCCCACTGGGGAATCACTTACTATATCAGTCAGTAAAAAGTTCTGAGACCCAAATCCAACCTGTGTGTATGTGGGAGGCTGTTCCCTCCACACCAACAATACTCCAGATGCCAACTGATTGTCCTATTATTCAATTCTGACACTATGTACCTGGAGATAGCAAAGATTCCACAATTTAAGTGTTCCATCCTACACGTCTGCCCCACCACCCCACCTCTTCAAGATTCCAGCTGCTAGCCTAGGTTGTTACCTGTGCTTCTGACCAACTGGCATATTCAGAGGTTGCCAAAACTCTCTTCTGAGTTCTATTAATTTGTTAGAGCAAGTGACAGAACTCAAAGAAAAATTTTACTTACTGGATGGATCACTAGCTATTATAAAAAGATATAACTCCAGAATAGCCAGCTTCAAGAGATACATGGCACAACGCATGGAGAAAAGTCTAGAGGTTCAATGGCCTTTCTAGATGTACAACCCATGAAGTACCACCATCAACCCAGAAGTGCTCTGAACTCCATCCTTTTGAGTTCTTATGGAGGCTTAATTACATAGACATGATTGATTAAATCACTGACTGCTGGAAATTGGACTCAATCTTAAACCCCTCTCTCCTCCCAGTCAGGGGAATGGGACTGGAAGTTCCAACCCTCTAATCACATGGTTAGTTCTCCTGACAACCTGTCCCCATTCTGTGATATGGTCCAAAAGTCATATTGTTAACACAAGAAAATACAAATTTGTCATTCTTAACACTCAGGAAACTTTAAAGGTTTTAGGAGCCCTGTGCCAGAAACCAAATGTGTGTGTGTGTATATATATATATATATATATATATATATATATACCAAATATATACATATATTTCTTATTATAAATGGCTTAGTCAGTAATCATCCAACTCTTGATTTTGGCTCAGGTCATGATCTCATGGTTCATGAGATCAAGCCCTGAGTCAGGCTCCACACTGAGAGTGCAGAGCCTGCTTGGGATTTTCTATCTCCTTCTCTCTCTGTCCCTCCCCTTCTTGTGTGTGCGCTCTCTCTCTGTATCTCAAGATAAATAAATAAGCTTTAAAAAGAAGAAAAAGAAATTACATAAATAAATAACTAACAAATTACAGTTAGGATACAAATTGATAATGGCTCTAACCAAAACTTGGTGCCTTAACACATTATAGATTTATTACTTGCTTGCTTTATTGCTCTAATCAAATAGAATGATTCTACTAGAAAGCAATCCTCTTTGTACTGGCTTAGGGATCCAGGTTCCTTATATTTTGTTACCGACTATATTAGACTTCACATCCATCTGTCGGGGAAAAGAAGGAACATGGACAGAGATCCAGTAGGACTTTTAAAGGCAAGTGGCCTAAATGACTCCAGCTCACATGTCATTACCAGATCTAGTCACATAGACTCATTGGGTGTAAGGAATCTGGAAAATGAATTCTTTCTTATGTGGGGAGGGGGAAAGGCAATGAAGATGGTTTGAGCACCGCATGGCATTACTTCTACTACATTTCCTCAACCTCAAGACTATTCTCCTCTGTTGAAACTTCTCTGGCTTTAGAGATGCTACACATTTTTATTGTTATATTTCTCAGCTTGTACCCCTTTGGCATACAGTTTATTAATTTAGTCATTAAACACTTCTCTGAACTTTCTCACAAGCCTTCCAAAAGCAGGTATGGCTTCCATTAATCTTCATCTTCTCTGACATATATATATATATATATATATATATATATATTCCATTGTTGAACAGTAGGAAGTTTAACACAATATTCTTATTAAAAAAATTAAGAAAATAAGCAAAGGGCCACCTGGGTGGCTCAGTCAGTTAAATATCTGACTTTGGGTTAAGTCATGATCTTATAGTCCCTGGGTTCGAACTCCACATTGGACTCTGTACTGACAGCTCAGAGCCTGGAGCCTACTTCAGATTCTGTGTCTGCTCCTCCCCTGCTCATGCTCTGTCTCTCTCAAAAACAAACAAACTAAAAAAATTTTTAAAAAGAAAATAAACATAAATGTAATTTATTAAGGTGGATCTTTATTTTACCCATTTTAACCATAAACAAATTTATAAAGTGAATCAACTAATATACACATACTAAAGGCAGTACCAAATGTTATTTTGTTCCAGTCAAGATGAGTAATTTATTTTATATTATTGAGATAGTTTCTCTTTTCTGCAAATTAGTGACCATATAAAATCTGAAGTAACATTTTCAATTTATATTAGTTTCAGAACAAAGCAATGTTTAAATATGCATATTTGCCAAAAAGAAGTTGATTTCTCTAGTTTCCACAGACTCAGCAGGTGTGAAACATAAAAAATAACAGATGGAAAAGTCAGAGAAGAAAAAAGAAACTGGGAAATGTTGCAGATAATTCTATTTACTATAATAAAACATGGTGTTAAAAGAGTGGCCTGTTTATTTTTACTTTTCTCACTGAAATAATTAACATGGAACATAGCTCCTAACATTTCCTGGGACCTGAGAATAAGAAATTATTCTTCCTATTTTGAATTGAATTCCATTCACTTCACATATTTTTGAATGACAACAGAGCAGAATTTAAAATATATATATATATATATATTTCATAGATTAATAAACAAATATGTTTGCCCACAACTCAGTCACTTAACAAATGACACCTTTATTTTTTTAAATTTTTTTCGGCATTATTGATGTATAATTGACAAAACTATAAGACATTTAAATTGTACTTTGTGATGATTAAAACTTGACAACTTTATTTTTTTTAATGTTTTAATGTTTTGTATTTATATTAGAGAGAGAGAAAGACAGAGCATGTGCGGGGGAGGGGCAGAGAGATGGAGACAGATTCCAAAGCCTGCTCCAGGCTCTGAGCTGTCAGCACAGAGCCCAGCTCCGGGCTTGAACTCATGAGCAGTGAGATCATGGCCTGAACCAAAGTCGGATGCTGAACCGACTGAGTCACCCAGGTGCCCCAAAACATGACAACTTTAAAGGTTACACCATCTTTATTATGTTTTTTCATTATACGTAAAGGAAACATTGACAAGTGTTTACATTTACTAGTCAAAAATTAGATAGCTTTGTTGAAAATATCTTAATTTAACTAAATTTCTTTCCAATCTCAATAATAGAGAAATTTATTTTTCATAAAATGCAAAACAGTTCCTCATATAACCTTTTCTTTTTATTTTTTTTCTTTTATTTTTTTTTTAATTTTTATTTTTGAGACAGAGAGGGACAGAGCATGAACAGGGGAGGAGCAGAGAGAGAGGGAGACACAGAATCTGAAACAGGCTACAGGCTGTGTTTCAGCACAGAGCCCGACGCGGGGCTCGAACTCACAGACCCTGAGATCACGACCTGAACCAAAGTCGGATGCTTAACCGACCAAGCCACCCAGGTGGCCCATAACCTTTTCTTTTAAAAACTTATTTTGAAAATGGCACCACCACACTTCTGGTACCTAGCTTGAAAAGTTAACATTATAATCAATAGCCCAACTCTAATATTTTCCCCACATCCAGTTGTGTTCAATACCTTGCTGCTTTTTTACTTAAAAATGGCTCTGGCACTTACCCTGTTTCTTTCCACTTCAATTATCTTAATTAGGTGCTTTCTTTAGCAATATGTCTTGGCTATGAGATATCCTTTGAATAGCCTCTTTACTTCCATTTGGTCCCAGGTAACCAACCCTTTACAAACATTCCAGAATTATATTTAAAAATTTTTTGATTATAAAGCTTAATTGAACATTTCACATGGCATATTGTCTTTAAAAAAAGAAAATTTTTTATTAAATATCTTCCAGAATCTACTCAGTATATTTCTAAATTTACTTCCAACTATTTCCTCAATATAAATGATGTGGTCCAAGCAGTCTGTTCATATTTTCTAAACATCTTCTATAGCTCCTTTATACAAACACAGTATTCCAAATATATGAGAATGTGTTGCACTATCCCAATTTTGAAAGTTGCTCACACCAACTTACTCCTTGGGATGCCCCTCACAACCCACTTAATTTCCTATCACCTCTCCAATGGTGTTATGAAGTCTTCCCTAATAGCTCAGATAGAAGTATTTTTCTATCTTCTCTATTCTTTCCTTGTATTTTATTTATAGGATTCATATAATGCATTATAAGCAACTTTGAGAGTAGATGTCTCAGCATATGTCCCTAAGAAATTCTCAAGAACCATGTCCTTTGACATCATCAGTTACTACCTCTTACATATAATAAGCCCAAAGAGGAATTATTTTAATATCATTACAATGCCTAATCATACTAGTCTATTCACACACATGTATGAATTTTTTAATAAGTTATCATTTTCACAAATGAAATCAGCAAAAACAAACAATGACATCAGTCCCTTTCACATATTGCTGGTTGGGTTATAAGATAGGGGGGGAATCTGGGAAAACAATTTGGCGATAGATACTTTGGGCTTTAAAACCTCATTCCTGGGGGGTGCCTGGCTCAGGTGGTTAAGCGTCTGATTCTTGATTTTGGCTCAGGTCATGATCTCACAGTCATGAGATGAAGGCCTGCACTAGCTCAGTGCAGAGCATGGAGCCTGCTTGGGATTCTCTCTCTCTCTCTCTCTCTCTCTCTCTCTCTCCCCCTTCCTACCTCTGCCCACCCCCCCACTTGCTCTCTCTCTCATGTTCTATCTCTCTAAAAATAAACAAATACTTAAAAAAAAAAAAAGCTACTGCCTGGAAATACAAGTTTAAAATGGCATCTGTCCAACATCTCCTGGCTCTCTTTTCCAAATTCCTACCAAAATAACCACCAAGACAGAATAAAAGAAAGAACACACACACACACACACGCACACATGCACACATGCACACTGAAAATTAGAACCCACCATCAATTTTATAATCTAGAAAAAAGTAGTCTAATGGCAAGACTTACAAAAGTAAAAACAAAATAATAATTTCAATTAATTCCACTTGATTAGTTACATTATGCTATGCCAACAGAAGGTATACAAGCCTAAATAAAAATGTGTAGGGAGAACTTGTATCTTTCTGTCACTGGCTCATCTCTGATTTATAGACACAAGATCCACAATAAACTGAAAGTCATGTAACTGCCCAATTATTTTGTGGATGTTCTTTTTTTCCTTTAAGTCGGCTCCACCCTCAGTGTAGAGCTTGAACTCATGGCCCTGAGATGAAGACCTAAGCTGAGATCAAGAGTTAGATGCTTAACTAACTGAGCCACCCAGGCACCCATATGGGTGTTCTTAATAACACCCTTCAAGTCCTAAAAGTATCTTTTCCTTTACTTGTAGACAAACTGCTCTTTCTGAACGAACTTGAGAGAAATGAGGGGATAAAGATGAGCCTGTTAGGGGAGGAGCATATAAGCTCTAAATCTTCTCTAAGTAAAGCAAGCATAAGTACTCAAAGACACTAGGCATCACAATATATATGTGGTCTGTATTTTTCCCGGAACTTGATCTACTGTCCATCAGGCACTTGGGGAGAAAGGAAAATGGAGGAAATACCTAATTTTTCCATTGGCATTGGAAGTCTGATTAGACATTATTTCTCTGCAACTGTGTATCAAAGAAGAGGATTTGGGTTAAGCCACAGGAATAAGTAAGGGCGAAAAAAAAAATAAGTAAGGTCAAATGTTTAAGATTTTTAAAATGTAAATCGTGATGATTTTAATTGATGACAAACTTTACTGCAACAATCATTACGTTTTGTAATATGTTAGCTTGAACATAATTTCCAAGATCCCATAAGATAAGCTAATGATCCCCTTGTGTATCTGACTTATAAAACCCAGGCCTTTTCCTTTTCTTTGAGATGTTCCTCATTAATGGATGTTTTTCCTATTCTATTAGCTTGAATAAAATTATTTCTTGAAGTGCCTGAGTGGCTCAGTTGTTTAAGCCTCTGACTCTTGATTTCAGCTCAGGTCATGATCTCACCATTATAAAATTGAGCCCCACATTGGGCTGTGTACTGGGCATGGGGCCTGCTTGGGATTCTTGCTTTCCCTCTCCCTTTGCCCCTTGCCTGCTTGCACACCCCCCCCCCCCCCCACACACACACATGCTCACTCTCTCTCTCTCGAAATAAATAAATAAACCTTAAAAAAAGGAATATGAACTCATCAAAAATAAATAAATTCACTTTTCTTTTTCTGACTGGATGAGCTAATCACTATGTATCTCCTTTAAAACAAGTTGATTTTTTTCTGCCCAGATCAAGATAAATATAGAATATCATGCTCTTTGCTTGATATCACATCTTTCCCTGTAAAAAGAATCATTTCCTTCTAATGAATGCTGAATTTACACTGGAAAAAAATCTCTGAATTAAACATTTTGCTAACATAACCCTTTCAGCTATATTTATTCAAGTTTTAAAGATATCTAATTTATCTGAACCACCTGACTTTTATCATCTGGGCTCCAATGCTTCTTTACTGAATTCTACGCACAAGTGAGATCCATTAAATTGGAATTTATTAACACAACTGATGCTAAATGACATAAATTCTGCAGCTTTGGAGAAGATTGAGTAGATTCTCAGTAGAGCTGAGGCCAGACATTCCTTCATCAAGCCTGCGCAGTAACATATTTACTGTAACTTATCTGAACCTTCTTGACTGGAATACGAAGGGAAACCTGCAGAGTTGCTCGTCGTAAATTATTTCTTACAATTAGGTGACAGCGTTACCCAGGCCGAGTACGTATCAGGAGTTTTGTAATGGTGCAGTGATATAATAATATGAGGACACACTATTGCCCATTTTTCAAGAAACCATGCAATATTACTTCATGTATTAACCACTTTTGTGCTCTTACCACACAATTACCCATGATACAAAATCTGTACTAGAAAAATAATCTGTCTCTAACTCCTTTCTTCAATTCTGCGTTTTCTAGTTTATGCTTTTGCGGTTGCCGTTTTTTGTTTGCTTGTTTGTTTTTCTGTTTAAAAGGTTGAATTTTTCCTCTAGGTCAGCTTGAGAGCCACTTCAAGTTATATCTCCTCCATCAAACCATCACTAAATACGTAGAAGATATCTTTCCTTCTGTTTATGTGTCTCTTTAGACTCAATAGGTGTTTTCATTGTGTATTTACATATATAATTATTTTCTTCAGAATTATGCCAATTTTGGTAAATTTCTGGTAAAAATAATTTTTCAGAAAGAACATTGAGTCTATCCATAATTACGTTTGTATGTAAGATACTGAAAACTGATTCAATATTTACAAAATATTTATGTAAAACTACTCTAAGTTGGTTTCATTAGGTTAGGTTTTCCATTGTGGATATTACAATAAAGATTTGACAATATTTCATTCATACACATTTTACCAAAAATACTGATTGTTTCATTTTTATTTAATTTTCATTTTTGGTAACACATAATTTAAAAAAAACAGCTATGAATCATGAAATTGGTCATCTTTTGCTGCACAACTTCTTTCCAAATATTCCTTTTTCTCAGTAACAATCACTTTCAACTCTTTTCATGATTAGCATAATTTTTTAAGTTTATTTATTTATTTTGAGAAAGACAGAGACAACACAAGTGGGGGAAGGACAGAGAGAGAGGGAGGGAGAGAGAGAGAATCCCAAGCAGGTTCTGTGCTGCCAGCGCAGAGCCCAATGCAGGCCTCGAACTCACAAACGGTGAGATCATGACCTGAGCCAAAACCAAGAGTTGGAGACTTGACTGACTGAGACACCCTGGCACCCCTAATTAGTATTTTTTAACATTTACTTCCATATATCTACATAATATGATATTTAACTTAATATTCATAATCACATGTCAATGTTTTTATAAATTATAATACCAAGATTAAAAGGAGCTGTATGATTTGACTAAGAATTATATCTATCCTGTTTGAGGTTCTTAAAGACAAACTAATATACATATGGCAGAAGGAGATTCTTTGTCACATTCACCTGCTTTGGCCCTAAACCTTCTCATTTAAATGGAAAATAATTTTTTTTGAAATTACAGAAAAAGATATGTTTTATTTTGATATCTTATTCTGGAAGCTCTCCTTGTTTACTGTCCACAAGCTACAATCTTCCTTCTAAGATGGATCCAAAGAGAGTCATCCTAGACTGGAAATAGTTGTGTGGCCACAGGGTGGAGCTGGGTCCTTGAGGTGATAGTGAATAATAAATACTATGGGAGAATAGGAAGGTGGAAGAGAGTCCAAGTAAGGAAGAAGCTTGTAAAGCTACTGCAGAATGACCCTCTAAAGTCAGTTTTAAGGGGGGAAAGTCAAGAATATTTTAGCCTATCCTCTAGCTTCTGAATGTGTTCTTAATTAGTTGACTGTAAGAATATACACTTTTTGCTAAGACCTGTTTCTGGTTGCCCTTGCATTTACCATGCAGGCCTTAACACTGGCACCCATGCCTAAAGGGGTTACACCCACCACTGCATTTTGTAATCCCTTAGTTTTCTTTCTTTACACCCAATTTTCTTTCACCTTAACTTCATTTTTACCTTACTTAATTTTCCTCAACTGACTTTGAAGTGGCCATCTCTCCAGATCTCAATGTCCTGATTGCCCTGGGAAGGAATGCTTATCTGAATTCCAGGCCCAGAGCAAACAACTCCTGACCAACCACAATTGCTAAAATTCCTGCCTGGGTCATTCTCTGCCTGGGATTGGAGGAATGGATGGTGTGTGAGATTTGGATATTTTCCCAGAACCATGACACAGATCTAGACTTTTTGTTCCAAATTTAGTGATGTCGGGATTACTCCATCCTGCCTATGAATAAGAATCTTGAAGCTGAACTTAGACAAAAATTCGCCCGAGAGACTAATGTATTAGCTGAAGGAAGATGTGAAAGAAAATCTAATGGAGAGATAAAAATGAGTTCTATTTTCAATCTCTCAGAGTTTGGGAGGTACTTAACAGAGAAGTAGGAGAAAGATTTAATTGAGATTTTAGATCATCAGAAATATTAAATTAAAAGAATCTATACTAAGACTCTCAGGTATATATATAATTTACTACACTTAAAAGTCTTATTCCTCTTTGCTAAAATTGTAGTTTGCTTTTAAAAAGTTATCCAAATAGGGCAAAAACTACTTACAACTATCTCTTAGTATTAAATAAATTTGTGGGAAGCTAAATATTAGCAAAGTCAACAATCATAAATTACATATTTTGGGGAAGCCCTGAAATTCTAAAATTCTAAGCAGACCCTCATTGTCAAAGAAGGCATTGTAAATATTTTGTTTTTAAAGAATAACATTGCAAGCAAATGTACTTGACATATGGTAGGGGATGATTCATGTGTGTTGAATTTTTGAACAAAAAGAAATTAAGGGTATATTAAACATAGCAAGAGAGATACAAGAATATTTGTAGTGCACTTTTCATAATAGTGCAAATTTGGAAACAAAGTAAGCATACATCAGTGGAAGAGTGGATAAATGAAATTGTGAAGGGTTACAAAATGAAATGTATAAATTTGAAACAAATGCACATCTTAACAATATAATAATAATTATCCATTCCAAAGCTATTGAACAAGCATAATATTCCTAAACTTAACCAACTAAAAAATACATTTTTAGAAATTGTTATGTGTTCAATAAAACTATATGCAAATGGGAAGTGAGGGAATTTATGAACATAGGAGTCAATATCATGCTTGGGTGAGGATCACATGCTTACTTTGGGAAGATGAAAGGTGGAACCATATGGTTTACCTGTAGGTTATTGCCAAGACCCTAGATTTCATGAGTGGTGATAGGCTCATGGACCATTTTTAAATTATTAAAAATAATGATCAACACATGAATCAATGATAGGAGGGAATTAGAAAGGATTAGAAAGAACCTAATTCTGTATGAGATCCAATTGGGAAATGTGCAGTGTATGGATTTCTGAACTCTCACCCTATGAATTCTCCCTAATACAGCCAGCTCTTCTTTGGCTAAAACTGTAAAGCAACAATACCAGCCTTCCTTTGTGATAGGTGAATAGTCTGGGCCATCTTGTTCTGCTTTTGTTTTTGTTTTTGTTTCCACAAAGAGACAAAAAAAAAAGGAGATTTAATATCTTAATGATATCTCCTTCAAGAGTTTTTTCAAGAGGGTCACAACTGGCTGAATTTTTGTTGGAACTGAATCTGTAGAAGTTATAGACTAGAATTTATAAACTGAAAATTCACTTAAACCTCAACCATTTCTCAAATTTTCATTCTTCCAGGAAATGAGAGCAATGACCTAGAGCTCCACTGTCCAATATGTAGTCATGAACTACATGTGGCTGTTGAGCATTATTCTGAAATAGGATGTGCAATAAACTTAAATATAGCCCTAATTTCAAAGATAGCATAAATCAGAGAATTTAAGCTCTCCTGTTAATAATTTGTATTATTAATTACATATTGAATGAACATATTTTAACTTGATATAGTTATATATAATATATTATATATATATAATATATAATATATTTAACTATATCAAGTTAAAATATATTATTACCATTAGTAATCAATTTTATTAATCTTGTCAATAACCTACATCATTGTAGCATTATTTACAACAGCCAAGTTATTGGTTTATAAGCAACACTTATAACACTTGCACTAACCAGTACTTACAACCTCAGTGTCCATCAGTGGATGAATGGATAAATACATTGTCACACACACACACACACACACACACACACACACATGAATATTATTCATCCATAAAAATAAAATCTTGCCATATGCAACATCAGTGGATCTTGAAGTCTTTATATTAAGTGACATAAGTCAGATGGAAAAAGGCAAGGACTATATGATCTCTTTTATAGGTAGAATCTAAAAACAAACAAACAAACAAACAAACAAACAAACAATAACAACAATAAAAACCTAAGCTTATAGATACAGAGAATAGATTGAAGGTTGCCAGAGGTGGGGATGGGTGGTAGGAGAAAGGGGTGAATTCTTTATTTAGCTTGAATTAAAAACATATGCTGTTAAAATTAATTGCATCTAGTTCTTTTTTATGTGGCTACTAGAAAATTAAATTTCTTATCTGAATTTACATTCTATTTCTCCTGGACATTGCTCATCTAGATAAATCATCATTGCTGTGACTATTGAGCTTTCTTTAGCTATTAACCTCCTGCTCCATTGAGTAGGAATACAAGGAAAAAGGAGGATTTTGCTTCTATGTTCTGAGATGCCAAAGCAATTCTTTCATGTAGGAAATGGAAAAAATATTCCTAGAGGGAAGTGGGAGAATCTAGTTTAGAAAACTCAGCTATCTGTGTGCCTGGGTGGCTCAGTCGGTTAAGTGTCAGACTCTTGATATCAGCTGAGGTCATGATCTCACTGTTTATGAGTTTGAGTCCTGCATCAGGCTCTGAGCTGACAGCACAGAGCCTGCTTGGGATTCTGCGTCTCCCTCTCTCTCTGCCCCTCACCAACCACCCCCCCCCAACCACCAAA
>NW_024412376.1:61332708-61385208 GCF_014898765.1 Herpailurus yagouaroundi
ACTGAAAAAAAAAAAAGAAAAGAAAAGAAAAGAAAAGAAATCTCAGGAATCAACCTCAAACCCCTGTGTACACACACATACAATTCTAGGTGAGCTGGAGGTCCCCTATCAAGAAAACTTGAGTGTAAATAATTTCTTAAGAATATCAGCCCTTCACATGATCCCATTGCCCAAGGTTATAGTGGTTTTCTATTGCTTAGAAGATTAAAGATTAAAACAATATACACTCTGGCATTCGTCATCTTTCATTACACTTAATTCTTCAACACTTTTTCTCTTCTAAGAAGGCTATCTTCCTATAAAATTGAACCCAATGCTCCAGAACTTGACCTCCCTTCCCTCTCAGTCATCCTGTCACATGCCCCTTCACCCCAACCCCCCACCGCAGCCGCTCAGAACAACACCATCTGTTGTAGTTAATCCCACACTGCTGCACCACCCTTCTTAAACTTTGTAAAAATTCTGTTATACATCTACTGTTTCCCTCCTTTGTAACCCCACGTAAGTCTATTTATAATTTCTAATGACAATTAACATTTTTAGTTTTTAATTATAATTATGATTTTATTATAAATACTAAACCCTAAGCTGTTTCAGACAAGCATAGCTGCATCTTGGGAGTGGGTGTAGTCCAAGAAATATTCATTGAATTACATACACTTCACAGTTTAATAGAAAACAATGCAATTTTAAGCTTAGCTCTTATTCAAGCAAATGTCCATGACTCACTTATTGAAGAAAAATTAGTCTGGGAGTAGCTTCATACTTGCACATACTGACCTAGGCTTTTATCAGTCATGAAATGATTATAGTTATCAAAAATAACTTACTTCAGAAATGACAGCTTTCACCTTGGAAACAAGTTTTAACCTCATTTATAATTGTTGAACTGGCATTTTAAAAAACAATTAACGTAGCAAATTATTGGAATACGTTTCTTTTCACTTCAGAGATGTCCCTCTACCTTTTCACCCAATCCTTGTAGGGGAAACAAAAAACGTTTGAATTATTTTCATGCAATTAACAACCATTAGAAAAGAAAAGCTTTTCAGCACTTTCTCTCATTCCTTTACAGAGTTTAAAGTTCATTATATAATACCCTGATTTTAATTCTGTCTTGAGTATTCCTTCAGTGAATTAGGCAATATTAAATCTTACTCTTCTCAAAGATTTTATACAATTTCAAACCACTCTAACTTTCAAGGAAGAAGAGATTTATGGTCCTTGGAGAAACTTGATCAAAATAGAGTGTTTCTGATTCTCAAAACTCCCTCCCAATTACGAAGATTCTCTCACATCAAAGCTTCCCCACTCTGTTTTGAAGAAAACTGGATGACCAGTCAAGTTACCATGGTTAGTTTATTAATTACTGTTTACCCAGTTCTATGAACCAAGATCTGAGGCAACCGACAGCAGACCTAGGCCTGCCGCACTGCAGTTTCTCAGACTTTATTTCTCCAGGGTTTTTCTTTTTCTACCAACTTTTCACTCCCTTTCCTTTTAAGACTTTTTTCTTTGTTCTCCCCCCGCAAATAATTTTTACATCAGGTGTTAAACAATATTACATTTCATGCTTGCTTGCTGCTTCAGGTCTAGTAACCACATTTCTTATGAACCGTGTAATAGTAAAAGTCAGATTGGTTATTTGCTTTTTGATGTGAAATGGTTATTGCACATGACTGAGGTGACACAGATTATTTTGCCTCTGATCTTGTCACACATAATAAAACAAGTAACACTCAGTCTCAAACACAGATTGACTCACAAAGTTTACCGAGGGTTGTCTTTTTATGTGAAATGTATTGCTAATACAGAAAAATAAGAATTGAAAATTATCCCCCCCAAAAACTGCAATTAAAAAAAAATTAGAACCACTTTAAATATATGTGCATGTATATGTGTGCATGCACGCATGCACACACACACACTTATACACATATACTTATAACCAGGTTTATTATTCACTATGTGTTTGCTGTTTAAAAAATAGAGTTTAAAAAAATCTCAATACTTATGGGAGATACTTTGTGAATTACATATGATCTTATCTCAAACAGAGTAATGGCAACGCATTAGAGGGGTAAAATAAGACTATAGAGGAATAATATAAATATGTACAGAAAGGTGAACCTGTAATATCTAATTGATATAGAAAATGAAAAAAAGTAAAAACAGGAAGAAACTGTATATAAAAATATATGTGTATGCACATACACAAATACTTAAAGACATCATTTTCTTATTTTTCTCCCTGGCAGTGATGGCTACCCAAATGTGACTTTTTGTTTTTATTTTTAACCATGAAGACAGTATATATTTTCCTTCTTGTTTCTGTTCTTGAAGAGGATACATGTTCCACTTTCACGATCAGAGAGTAGATTTTTTTCAAAACCTAAGAAGGTAACTGGAATGTTTTGAAGCATTTTATGAGTCATATATTAAAAAAAAAAAATAACAGGGGCGCCTGGGTGGCGCAGTCGGTTGGGCGTCCGACTTCAGCCAGGTCACGATCTCGCGGTCCGTGAGTTCGAGCCCCGCGTCGGGCTCTGGGCTGATGGCTCAGAGCCTGGAGCCTGTTTCCGATTCTGTGTCTCCCTCTCTCTCTGCCCCTCCCCCGTTCATGCTCTGTCTCTCTCTGTCCCAAAAATAAATAAACGTTGAAAAAAAAATAAATTAAAAAAAAATAAAAATAAAAAAAAATAACAGCCCATTATAAAGAGACTACAATGTCTATGACACAGCCATCCAGTAAAACAGAGGCATGTATATTTTTAAATGTTACGGTAGAGTTTTGTTTGTTTGTTTAACTACTTATGCACTCCATTTGTGAGGGAGAATTTCTTACTCTAGGGTTATGGAGATGGCTCACACACAGGACACCTACCAGTGGGCAGATGAGACAACAGTTGATTAGTCACAGAGCCTGAGAGGACACTGCACTCCACACAGAGCCCTCTGGAGACTGCACTCAAGAACAGAGTACACAATGAGGAACTGTAGGAGGCAAGTTTTTTTTTAAGTGTTTTATTTTATTTTATTTTATTTTATTTTATTTTATTTATTTTATTTTATTTTTTGAGAAGGAGGGGGAGGGGCACAGAGAAAGGGAGACACAGAATCCAAAGCAGACTTCAGGCTCCAGGCTCTGAGCTGTCAGCACAGAGCCTGATGAGGCGCTCGAGCTCACAAACCGGGAGATCATGACCTGAGCCAAGTCAGAGGCTTAACTAACTGAGCCACCCAGAACCCCTAGAAGGCAAGTTTCATAATATCAGGAGGGTAGCTTATTCCCGATTCCTGCAGGAGGATGTGATTGGTTTGTGTGAGTAATTGCACGGGCTGACAGGAAACTGAAAGCAGCACCTTGCAGATAACAAGAATTGGTAAGGAGAGGGGTGGGGGTTCAGCTAGGGAACCTTCCCTGAGGGAGCAGAGTGAGGAGGAGAACTTGTGGTTAAGTCAGATGAGACCCTTCCAATGTCAGTACATGAGATACACAGCACATAATGTTGGGCCTCAATTTCAGACCTTATATTTTACTCTTTTAATAATACAATTGTTGGGGAAGAAAAACATGTTGAAATCAAAATCAGAGAGAGTAGGTGGTAAATTATTATAATTGAACTGGTGTTTGTAGAAATGTCCATGGGTAATGAATAGCAGCCACACAGAATAGGAAAATCACAACTAAAGCAAATAAATACTCTGTTACAGGAATTGTTTGATTCAAACAATCAAGCAAATTTTCCATTTTCCCCCCTAGTATTCTAGATTATAACACAACAGCAGTATTACTCTTATAGATACCCTTGTGGAAATAGAGGGCTCATTATCTTTTTTCTGAGAAAGATACCTAGGTGTTTTATATCAATGAAACTAGAGGGAAAGAGTTTAGCAAGATTTACCTGACAGGAGGGATACCCCTTTCATATTAAATGCACACTTCTGTTTTTCTCTTGTTTGAGAAAGTCTCAGAAAAGAAATGTTTCACCTTAGGAATTAAAATGGAGTTGGAAGACAATTTTAGTCCAAACTCTGTCTTGGCATATGACTCTCCTTGTCTACACTGACTCACCAAAGTGACCACAGCCTCTTCTTGGACCTATCCAGAGAAACAAAGTGCTTTTCTTACAGGATAAACACATCTTTTGCATATTTGCTACTGGATGCAATCTTTTCTCTTCCAAGTGGGTCAAAGTGTGTCTCCAAAAATATTAGAAGTCAGCTTTTCTTTTTCCCCCACCAGTGGCGTAGCTAATGTATTTGACACACAGAGTGAATCACTACAAAGCCCCTGCCTTTATATGACAAAGTTGCATTTAGTAATAATCAGGAAGTGATACAAAATAGTAACAGCCAGAAAAGAAATGTGGTCATTGAGAAGTTTCTACGTTGAACTTCATATATGGAATTATATAGACATTAAACTGTTACATTAAAAGAGAAAAAGTGTATTTGATTAATTTAATTATATTAACTTCTGTTTTGATAAAAGGGGAAAAACCTATACTTATATTTTAGCTGGTTGCATTGGTGAAAGAAAATCATGCAGTTCCTTTTTTAACCTTTATTTAAAAGTAGTCTCCTTACTCAACGTGAGGCTCAAACTCACAACCCTGAGATCAAGAGTTGCATGCTCTAGTGACTGAGCCAGGCACTGTCTTCAGCCTTAACATTGGCAAGTTTGTCACTACTTGTCAAAACTGAACTAGACAGTATAGACAAATAGACAATATAGACAAATTTATCAACCTATGGTCACAGGGATAAAAGAGTAATATTTATTAATTTCAAGTTTGAACAGTTTCTTTTGCATGAAGCCTCAGATGTACAAATATTTCAGAAAAATTTTAAACATAAGGATAAGCTTGGCATACAGTTTTGAAAATCCAATTTTATGATAAACTCCAGAAATCAAAATGCGGTCTACGTTTTTGTTTTTTTAGCTTCTTAGAGAAGCTTTCAAATGTCTGAACCTTTTAAAGGCAAATAAAAACTCCAAGTTGTCATATAGAGTAACAGCTTTGAAGTAACTCAACTTCTGTTTCTTGGTTATAAATTATTGTGTCATTATTACTTCTATAAAATCACTGTTTAAAAGCAAGAATAAGTCGTGCCACAGTGGTTTGAGACACCAGCTTCACTGACAGTGATATCCAATGATTCTAAACCCTTCATCAATTATTTTCAAAAGGAACATCTATAGCTGAGTCTGCATATTTTAGGATGATGATAAAATGGGGAATTTCCAAAATTAAATTTTATGTAGTGTATATTTCCTAAAAGATAAATAATAGAAATATGCTACTTTGAAACATATAGTATGAAAACTCAGCAGAAATACCAAGTAATAATTAGAATTTAGATTAACAAAATTTCTGTTGGGCAAGAATGTTTTATTATTGACAATACTTGGAATTGCCGATGCATGGTGATAATAAAAATTTGGACCACTTTTTACTCAGTATCAGTACTGATTTTAAATGTTAATTACACACACGCAATTCTTTGCACCCAATACTGACTGGTCCCACTTCCTTCTTTGAATACGTCTGCTGTCAAATGGCTTTGTGGGTAAAGATTCTCTAAGGCTCAGGTACTCCCTCCTGCTTTGACGTTTATAATATAATAGTACCCTGAATCTTCAACATTTGAGTCCTACATGCCCTCTGCCTTTTCAGTAAGGCACCCAAATTTTAGATTAGTAATAATTGAAGCTGATGGTCAATTCTTCTTTCTATTATAAGCCAAAAGTTGCAAAATATTAAATGTATTCTTCAACCATGGAATATTTCATCTACAAAATTTTATAAGGTTCTCAATATTATCTGCCATCACCAATATAAGCAATGCTAGCTAGTTATTTTATGAATTAAAAGCATCTCTTAATATTTCTGACCAACAAATGATCACAGGAAAATAAAAAGAACTTATACACGTGTGCAATTAACATTCAGCAAATCCTTCTCATGTTCATTATGCCCCATTTGTCTGCTCTATTTCTCATATCAACCGAGTTAATCAGTATTTTATAATCTCTTTTTCGGCCTACTTTTGTGTCCACCTAATTGTGGATTCCCTACTTCCATTAGTAAGGTGAAATTGAGTAGTTGTAATAAAGTATTAAAAATTAATGTGTGATAGCTTTATCTGAAAAATCACTTTGAAATTAAATGCAGTTTTGTAAATGTATCCCAAAATTGAAGTTGAAATTTTAGCCCCCCCCCAAAAAAAAAATTCTAGCATATCAATATGCAGACCCCTAGAGAGGGACAAAACCTTAAATGTAATCTAATCAAATTTCTTAAAGTTAGAGAAAAATTAAGAGTCAGAGATGTTAAGTGGTTTTTGAAGTCCGCAAGACCTAGAGTTGAGACTTAAGTTCCATTTACTAAATTTATTGAGAGCTCAGGAGTTAATTCCTGGAGCTTTTATTTATTTATCTGCAAATACTTAGAAATAAAAATATCTACCTTGTGCAGTTGCTGTGAAGATTAAGTAAAATGATTCATGTAAGGAAGGCAGTTTTGCACAATACTTGGCATCAATATTTTCTATGGAGAAGAAGCACAACACAGTGAAAGGCTGGATGGAGGATTCATTGAACATTGGATCCAGAGCCAGAAATGTCCAGGTCTGAATCTTGTGGCTGGTAAGTCTCTTATGTTTCAGTTTCTTCATTTGTAAAATAGGAAAGTAATGTTACTTTCTAGATTTATTATGAGGGATAAGTAAGTTTATAGGTGGGAAGTATGTAAAACAAGAAACATTATTGGAATGCTAGTTATATGTATGTATATAAAACATTTATGTGTGTATATATGATTACCACTACTGATTTTATTCTTTTAAATACAATCTCCTTTAAAAATTCCTGATTCTGTGTATAAGTGGGGCATCATATTTTTTTCCTATTTAAAGCTAGAAAAAAAGTATTACCAGTAAGTATTTTCATATAAAGAACTGAATCCTGAGTGTCTGCAAAGCAGTGTAGATGGGGGTCATTACTGAGGACCACACATATCTGAATATGTAACTTGGGTGGTGAGGAAGGGCAAAGATGTATTTTTCTTTCTCTCCATAAGCATTTCACTTTTAGACCCTTCAGAGGTTAATAACAAGAGTAACTAAAATGTAGTAGTGAATTCTTTCTCCGTCTTTTATAACCATTTGGAAATTCAGAACATGCCTATAAGAGCCTCTAGATTAGGAAGATATTACTTGTGTTTTGAAAGTGTCTGTGACCCTCCAAAATGGAGAAATTATAGTCCAGAACCTCAGGCATAGGCAAAATGGAGCACAAGGTAATAAACAATTAAAACAATATCTTTAAGGCTCTGGAGCAGAAGTTCTCAACTGGGGTGATTTCTCCCCAGGGGATATCTGGCAATGTCTGAACACATTTTGGGTTGTCCCAATTTGGTGGGTACTGCTGGCATCTAGTGGGTAGAAGCCAGTGATACTGGTAAACAATGCACGGAACAGCTCTTCTGCAACAAAGGACCATCTGATCCAAAATGTCAGTCCTGCTGAGTTGGGAACCCTGCTGTGGAGGGACAGCCTGAACTTCTTAAAGTACTTCATTCCAGGGAATGTCTAGTTTGATGTAACCTTACTACAAACATAAGTGTGTTTATTTAAGTTGTTGTGCCAGCATTTCTAATACCAGTCACTACTGATGAGGAGACATTTCCTGGGATACTAAAAATAGCTTGTTGGCAAAGGTAACCTGACTGTAGTACTGTTATTTTTATCAGCCCCTAATTGCCAGGAAATGTTCTTTCTGCTAGTTATTACCACATAATTATGCACATTCTGCATGTGAAAATTATGCACTTACTTTTAAAGTACTGTAAATATTTGCTCTAAATATATATCAGCTTTTTCTACATTATAACTGTAACCAGGCAGGAAAATAATACTCACTTAAAACATGCAACCCATGTACAGGGTCTATAAGGTCAGAAACGCTGTTTTGAGCAAAAGATTTTACGATGTCAAGTTTCAGATTATAAAATGTATACAAAGTGAGGTTTTTTCATTCAGTTTTTATAATGGAATTATGTTCTGTGCTTCTTCCCAAGTGAGTCAATCATTATTTCAATTATAAAATAATGCATACTTAGGACAAATGAAAAGAGTCACATGATCTCCCATCCTGCCCTTCTACCCACAAGTCCTTCTCTCTAGAGGTCACTACTTTGGTCGTGTTTCCTCTGCTTCATTTTTGTAAATCCACTGAGCATCCCCCTCCCTTGGATGGGAGCACTGAGAGAAAATTCTATTATGTGCATAGGATCAGCTTCATATCAGAATAAATCACAAGAAGCAAGCAGGTAGATTTCCCTTCATCACTTCACATCACATCTCCCCTGTCAAAATAAGAAAGATTCCTCAAAAGCCACAGGATATGTACCTTGGCTTTCTTCAGGAAAAATGGTGGGAGTTTTTAGGTTGTTACTTTTTTAAGAATGTGGCTTAGCTTGATGTTAGCTTAGGAGAAATATTTTGTTGCCAGTGGTTTTGCAAACGCAGGTCTGGGGAGAGGAGTTGGGTAGTGACTGACCTACCCATTGGTCTCTTAGAATTCCTGAGGAAATTCCTGATATCTACGCTCTTTCCAGAGTATGGCAAAGACAGTCTAAGCTCAAAGAGTCTCTGCCTGAGAAAGAGTGAGTCCCGTCTCTACCTCAGTTTTCCCTTACGTGAGGATCCTTTTTTTCTGGTTTATATGTACTTCAATTGCTGTTCTTTTCAGGGAATCAAAAAGAAGGTTGCCATTGATCTAAGTATCATTACTTATTGATCAAAATGGATTAAATGAAACTAACAACATCTGATTTAGTTTTATAATTTACATTAAAAAACATACAGTACAGGGGTGCCTGGTGAATAAGTTGGTTAAGCATCCAACTTTAGCTCAGGTCATGATCTCACGGTTCATGAGTTCGAGTCCTGTGTCAAGCTCTGTGGTGACAGCTCAGAGCCTGGATCCTGCTTCTGATTCTGTATCTCCCTCTCTCTCTGCCCCTCCCCTGCTCACACTGTTTCTCTCTCTCAAAAATAAATATTGAAAAAATTTTAAATACAGTAGATTACATATAGAAAAAAGCATATTTTCTCACTGAAGAATTACAAAATAGAAATAAAAATGAAAATCATAAAACCTTTATTGATATTTTTAATGAATGAGGAGAAAATAAGTTTACAATGCATTTCAATTATGTCATTTCTCATTTTCAAAAAAAAAGTGTTCTAAAGAAAAGGATAAATATAGAAAATAAAATTGGGTTAAATATACAATATTATTTGGGTTCCATGTTCTGGAAAGAAGTTTCATCTTATGAACAACAAAGTTGTTATGTTACATGTTAGATTTATGGAGAATTCAGCAAAGAAGATATTATTTCTACATATCGTCACCTATTGATCAAAATAGTGTAATCTTACATGATCAGTCTTTTTATTTCCAGAATAGTGTCAACAAATGTAGCCATTTCTACATTTCATAAAAGAGTTTTCATGTCTATGAAAAGTATACAAATTAGGTAGTGACTTAGTTATTCTGATATATTCAGTTAAATCAGATGAGGCATGTCAGCAGAACTGTCAAAAGTTGTTTCCTTCCTTAGAAGTTTACAATATTGGTGCAGATGAATATGTTCTGACAGTTGAAAGAAATTTCATGACTAGCAGAAACCACTGCCTGGAGAATTATCTTCTGTTGTCAAGTTCATGTTCTTTGTACTATAAATTTACTGTGTTAACTACTTTGTTAGGAAGTCAACTATAAATAAGGAAAATCAGAACATCATGATTAATTTGGAAAGTATATCTCAGTATTTGTATTGATATCCTCATATATGTTTTATCACTTCTATTTAATAAAAAAATCAGAATTATATGATGATTGAGTCTTTTGATATATGGACAATTATCAAATGATAGGCCCAGTGATTAAAATAAAACAACATAAATTCTCCTAAACATGTACACACACATTCATACACACACAATGGCCTTAATAACACTTGAGGGAATGAAAGGATATCCAGGGTGTCTATTTAGTATTATCTATGTGTAACCACTATTTACATAGAACCCTTATTATACGCAACCATATAATGAGTACATGTGTGAACAGATACCTACACATATATATGTATTTCATTTCTATACCTATATTTAATTTTGTCCCTGACCCATCTTTTTTTAAGCTTATTTATTTATTTGGAGAGGGAAAGAGAGAGTGTGAACAGGCAAAGGGGCAGAGAGAGAGGGAGAGAACCCCAATCAGGCTCTGCTCAGCATAGAACCCGATGTGGGGCTTGATCTCACAAATGTGGGGCTTGATCGTGACCTGAGCTGAAATCAAGATTCAGACGCTCAAGACACTGAGCCACCCAGGTGCCCTTGTCTCTGACCCATATTAATACTTGTTCCCAGAAAAGCATTATGATGTGAGGGAAGAAAACTGGCCTGGAATTTAGGAGATACAATTCTAGTCTTCCTCTACCACTCAAAACTTCAGAAATGTCTAGATGAACTCTAAGGTTCCTATCACTTCTCACATTGTGTAGCTTCACACGTAATTCCAATAAAAGACAAATATCTTCTCTGAATTTTTCTAAATTCTAAAATAATGGTTATAGAAAACTACTAAAGCTTTTTTCTCAGTTTTTATCTATATTTTCTCAAATTTATAGCTTCTTTGCAGGATTATTTTTATCCAAAAAGCAGATGAAATGACCATTATTTTTTGGCAAAAACATGTAGAATGATATCTCAGTATCATAAATAAAGTTATTTTAAAATTATATATATAGCTATAAAGCTATATAAATATATTATGTCACTTTTTATACCTCTTTTTCTTTTTTATTATAGTATTTATTTCCTTTTTGATGTCCTCTTTTCCTAGATAGACTGAGTTCATCACTTAATCGTTTTAAATGTTTGTTTGTTTTGAGAGAGAAGGGAGCAGGCAGGGGAGGCAGAGAGAGAGGCGGTGTCAATGCAGAGCCCGACATGGGCTTGATCTCAGGAACTGTGATATCATGACCTGAGCAGAAATCAAGAGTCAGACAGTGAACCGACTGAGTCACCCAGGTGCCCCTTCACTAATTATTTATTCACAGTTTTTCTATGGTAGCAGACTTACAAATGTTTCCACCTAGGGAGTTTGTGAGGATTCTGCTGAGGAAATTCACTTCAACTATACTCAGGAATAGGGGGAGTAATGCCAGGCTAGTTTGGTGTTTCAGTGGGTCTATCTGCTCATCAGATTATGGTCAAAACCCTATTTATCTTATGTTCTTATATGTATCATAGGGAAGCATCTCAAGTCCTGACAAATCAAGATTGGCACACAGCCATATCCAATAATTCCCAAAGAAGCAAATATTTAACTTGGTCACACCAGTGTAGTTGATTCACAGGGCTGGTTACTGACATGCATGTCAAGAACATGCACGGATAACGCTGAAGTTACTGATTAAAAAACAAAACAAAACAAAACAGGAAAGGAATGTTTTTAAGTTCAAGCATTTATTTCATGTTTGAAATATTTTTAGTTCTTAGTTTTTACTTTTGCACATTGTCGGGGGCCTTCTGGACTTGGAACACACATCAATAAGTATTATTCTTCTATAAACAGTTCCTCTCTAGTAGTAATGAGGAGCCCAGGGAGGTTTATAAAATTTATTAAGCCACTAGGTTACCATTTAGAATATATTAAACAGTATTAATAATAATAAAAAAATAGGATTGGGGAGAAAGACCATAAAGACATAATAAAGCTAAGATGCCCAAGGGGGACAACACAATGCTTTGGCCCTCTGTAACAAGATTGCAAAACACAGTTAAAGAAAATTAGTATTTCGTCTGTGATGATAAAACTTGCAGCATAATTGAATTTAAAACTCAACTCAATATAGTTTAAGATAATTCTACCAAAGTCCCTGGTGTACTCCAACAATAATGCACTAAATGGCATCATTATATCTTGGAAGAATTAGTGACATTGTTCAGATTCTAATAAATTTGTCAAGAGGTGAGAAACTAGCTCTGCAGATTCTAAAGTGTGACATTTTGCTCCATTTTAAAAGGCCACCATTTGGGGAATTATCTGAATAATTCAGGTCTATAACTCTTTTGACTGAAATACCAAATAATTGAGAACGGTACACTGGCTGGTATAATCTAAAATTTTGCCTTCCATCTACACTTCTCCCTTTCGGCCACAATTAAGCATGGACTGCAACACAAGAGGAAGTTCTCTCTTGTGATTAGTATAGAATTCTTGCCTCATAACAACATACTGAACTAAAAACGACAATAACAAAAATGTGTAGTACATAAAGGGTATCTAGTAAATGTGAACCAAAAAAAAAAAAAAAAACTTACCAATGTTGAGAATGAAAGCTATGCATAAATTGCTTAGTTTATGGGTTATTTTATTAATAGCAAATCATGGGAAATTAGAATAATTTTTTCTACCAAAACCTTGAAGTGAACCATGAAAAATATGAATAAAACAGGGCATAAATATCTTACGACACTTTTTGTGGACTTTACAAACTAATTATCAAATCAAGAGGGCTTTTGCGTAATGGGAGAAATTGGGGACAAACCCGATATGTTGTAAAATTTTGGATTATCTATGAACACGTGAAGTTTGTAGGGGAGAGGCCAACCAGAAATGAGTTAAGTGAAACTAGAATGGTGCATGTCAGCAGAGTTAAAACACATAATCTGCTTGCAAAGTTTAAAACAATAATGTCCTCCATATCCTTTAAAGTCAAGCTGAAGTCACATGTTTTCCAAACCTTTGGCATATATTGCCAGTCAAAACTAATCTTTCCTTCCCTTGTTCTGCTTTTGTAATTTGTCTGTAATTCTATTTTAATTCTTATTGTAGCCTGCATTGCATTATATCTCTTTGTACATATTTTTGTTTTCCAAACCATACCGCAAGCTGCCAGAAGGTAGGATCCTTTTTACTCTTCACAATAACAGTTGGCTGAACAGGATTAACGGACTTGATGAGAATGTAAGTGTGATCTAGCTTGGACAACTGTCACTCCATTTCCTTCCAGAGTTGATTAAGCTGATCTGGCAGCCTAGGCTGGAATCCCGTGGCTTCCACGTAGCTCTTTGTTGTACATGCTTAGATGAATAGGCAAACTTCTCAGAGAAAGAAAATACTGTATGTACTTGAATAAAGTTTATTCCATTGAATGGTAATTATGGCATAACCTATAATTAATTCGAATGTGAGATATATAGGATATATATCTTGTACTGTTCCGAGAATATCAACATGACATGAAGATATGGCACAATCAAGAGCAATGCAGAAACAGGCTTCATTTCTTGTGTATATGTGTATATACACATATCATATATACATTTTATGTCAAATATTTAAATATGTGCCAACTGCATCTAATATCATCAGCACATGCACATAGCTTAGTCAATTTTATACATATGATGCTATATTATTATGCACCATCTAGATAAGTAATGGAGAAAGTACGATTAATTCAGAATATGAAATAAGATCTTGTGCCAATCTACTGAAGCAATTTAAACTGAACAATGACTATTGTAAACCAAATCATAACGGGTTTTTTTGGAATCCTGAATACAAAAGCCATATCCTAGGCCTGTTTCAAATGAAATGATATTTTGTAAATGTCTACTATATTCAGCTTCTGATTCATTGGTAACCTATATTGTTTAAGTGGTTTTAAGAGCCGTTTTCAAGTCATACACTCAAAGCTGAGAAAAAAATGAACAGGCAAAAATTCTTCAATTTTCTCTGCTTGATTTGTAGATCTTCTCACTTTTGTAACTGCTGATGCCCTGGATTAGTTCAAATTTCTGAGAAGTAATATCTGATTGGCCAAGCTGATCACCACAATTATTGTCTGGGTAGAATTTTCAATATCAGACAGCTTATGATCCCTGGCCATCTTCTGTGTTACCTGGCGTTGGGTTAGGTGCCACTGAGGACCTACCACGTTTGGCTTTTGGAGTGAATTATGAAGTACTGAACAGGGCCATTCTGTGGCTTTACTCAGCCCCTGTTAGGGATGGAGCAGTTTCCTACAAAGGAATGACGAGATGGCAGAAACCAGGATTGATCTGTCCAGTAAATATATTTTCTTATGCACATATTTAAATGTGGCCAAACTATGTGCGTGCCAAACTGGAAAATCATCTCTGAATCTGTAAAACATATGAAAATCTGAAAGCTAAGTACCCAGTGGAATTTAAGGAGAAAATAATATGTCCCCATTAAAAAGAGCTATTTTTCTTAATTGGCAATATTTCCTAGTGCATTTCTTTTTATTCTTTCCAACAAAGCATAAGTAAAGCATTGACACCTGGAATGTTTGGCAAATGCATTAGTCGTGGCACACAGAGAGATGAATAGTTGGCAGACACGTGCTGAAGTCTGGCATATCACCAAACCGAGAGATGATTCGATGCCTGAGATACGACTGCTTTCCTTTTTGCCTAAATTGGGCTTTGTGTTTAATGGCACTTCAACGAGAACAGCAAGGTTATGATTTTAGGAAGGTGCAGAGGTGTAGAAGGCAGCAATAGCTGCCGCCCTCTCCAGTAAACAGATGCGTGACACTACGAAAAAGACTGTCTTCAGTTGAAAGAGATCCCCTGTTTCAGTGGGAAAGTTGACGAGCCACGACTAGGTAACATGAAGAGAAATTAAACAAGCAGAAACATACCACCCTCTCCCTAAATCAGCCAGGAATTAGCACAGGAAGGCGATACCCATTCTAGACACATCAAGGGAAGTAAGTCTACACAAGTACATTCAAGGCTCTGGAGGATCAGAAACTGAGATAACCACTGGGTTACCGAGTGAAAGGCCACAGCGCTCTATCTGCAATTGCCACGACCACAACTGTGCCTCACACCATGACCTTGGGGACAACAATAGCCGCATGGCCTGCCGCTGCCTCTGAGCCCCAGCTCTCTCTGACCTGGCTACCACAGATGGCCTTGGTCTCACTTTCATCTGCCAAGTTTTACACAAGGGAATGTACTTTGTACCCAGAACTCCATCCCTAAGGGCATCTAAGGGATGTGCTATCTAGCCAAGGCATAGGGTAGAGATGAGAAAACACTGTTTCTCACATACAGCAGTCTTGCTCAAATACTTTCATCTCTCATTTAAGTCTTTCTTCCATATCTTATTTTTCCCTTTCACTCACTATCTTTTTCTATCAATTATCCACACACACGCACGCACGTACACACACACACACACAATTGTAAAAATAAAATCTCTGATTCTGACAAACAGTGCATCATTTGGCAGGTAACAGGAAATATTAATCTATTTTACATCTTCTTTTTGTGTGTCTATTATGGTAGCTAAGACCTCGTACTATGTTGAATAAAATTGAAGGTATTGGACACATACATTTCTGACCTTAAAGATGATGCTTTAAATATTTCATCATTGTTTGCTTTAGGTTTTCAGTGATTATCCATTATAAGTTCAAGAAAGTCTCCTTTCATTTCTAGTTTTATATCAACTTTCTATGACAAATGGGTATTGACATGTGTCCATGATTTTATTGAATGCCTGGAAATAAGCACATGATTTCTTTTTCTCCTTTAATATGTTGGTATGGAAAGTCATATTGCTAATCAAAGTACCTGGTTAAAAGAAGTTGGTTAAGAGAACATGGTATTTTTGGTGTCAGGGTTTTACCAACTTGTTTAACAAATTTGAGAAGCATGCCATTTCTTTTTGTTTTCTTTCTACCTCAATATTTTGACAGACTCTTGAAAAATATTCTTAATATTTTGACAGACTCAGACAGGCTGCTTCTGTTTTGCTTTTGTTTTCCTCCCATGCAAGAATTTTAAATTAATCATTAAGTCAATCCTTTGATGGCCGTAAAACTAGTCAGAAGGTCAATTTCTTCTTATTTCAGTGTTTTTTTTTACAGAATGAATATCTTAGGAGTTTTCAAGTTTAATGTTATAAATTTATTCATGTATTTTCTCATTTTCTTTTTGAACTCTTTTATATTAAACTAGAGGTTTTTTTATTTGATTGGTTTTCTTAACTTCGTTTTTCACTCAGTAGAGGCTGAGGTACAATGTTTATTCAGGTAGTTTATTTTGGAGAGCAGCCCCAACAGCTGGAATGAAGAATCAGGGAGACTGATACAGGGATGGCAGGAATGTTAACATAATTATGAATTATCCAAATCACCACTGTGGGTTATAGGAGTGTACAATTGTGCCAAAACATCCTGGGAACTATACAGAAAGCCTGTGAGAAATAGCTGTCCAAAGGATGGAAGGTGGGACATGTAGCTATCAGCTTCCTTTAACCAAGGGTTAAAGGATTGCCTGTAGGATTGCCTGTAGGATTGCCTGTAGGATTGTCTTCTGCTTTCCTCAGTTCTTGTAATACACATATTCCGCGTAAGTCTCCACCAATGGCCACCGCACTGGAGGGGACTCAGGCAGATCATTGGACTATGTAACCTGTTTTTTGAAGTGGGCCACTTTTCTCAAAGAGAATGTTAATACCCGTGCAGAACTATCCCCCACAGCCAGCACTGGCATCAGAAGTGTCATTGAGAAGAAACAAAAGCATCTGATACAGTCTACCTTTTGCATAAATCCTTTTGCATTTATGACCCAAATTACGTTTTTGCTACTGCTGGGGATTCATGGTAATAGCCTATAATCTTCACAAATACATAATGCACGAAGGTTCCTGCAACTGCCATTGTTTACATGACCACAATTGATAGTCATAAGTTCTCTCCTCCAATATTCTAGATATTCCTTTCCTTAGCCAAAATTGACAGTAATTCAGGTTGCATTCCTGTGCAGTGACCCAGACTTTCATCCCAAAGAAGTTTGAGCCTTTGATTGCCTTCCCTTGATCAAACCGTAGCTGCTGAAGTTTCATATTCTCTGTTTTCATTGACAGTGGAAGTAACATGATATGTTTCGGTGCCCTCTTCATCTGGCAGAAATCGTTGCTTCTTATGGTAATCAGTAGGTGTAACATCGACCCTGTGGCAAGTGAAGCCTAAAAGATTTACTGTGTGACCCTTTAGAAAACATGTTTGTCAGTCTTTGTTGTAACTGGACCTTCAATAGGCCATTGCAACATGTAAGATTTTTGGTCTTTGGTCTTTGGCCATGGACCCCCACTGCTGCATCTATTTTATCACAAAATAGGTCTTTCCATTGAGGTGATGTTATAAATTATCGATCACCTGTCAATAATTCAGGCTTTTCCTAAACTGTTGGATGGTACTGCTGGCAAAAGAACTACAGGCAGAGAAAAAAAACCTGTATCTGGAATAAATGGTTAAGTCCCCTGAGTCTGCACTGCTGGGGTAGAAGGAGAACACAGGCATTTCACTTGTTGCTATGGAACTACCTAGTCTTGTAAGATGGTTCCGTTATCAAGGGCTCAGCATTCATTTTGGTACTGGCGGTTTAGTTATTCTGAAGTGGCAATAGTTGTATTGGCTCTCTCTCTTACTGAGAGAGAACTCATGTGGCTGAGTCCATGCATAGCCTCCATCTCTACGGACACTCTATTCATAGACCCATTGTGCAAACTCTCTGGAGGTCAGGAACAGCGACTTGCTGACATCTGCCAGATAAATATTTTCCACCTGGTTGTTAAATGCCTCTTCTGCAGCGAATGCTTCTTGGTGGAGCTCACTTAACACAATTTTATGTCCACTCTCATAGGTCTATTGCACACCTTTCCCCAAGATCTCCTTGTCACCAATTTTGCTCCTTCAAGACAGAAAGAGCCATGCATTCCAGCCTCCAGGAATCTGGAATATATATCAATCTGTATATTGATACAAAAGCAATAATTAAGTGGACTCCTTGAAACTAGTTGGAGTATTTCCCCTCTCCTTTGTCCTTGCTCCTTAAATTGTAATCCTCCAACAAACAGCATTAACATCAGTCTGGAGCTTTTTAGAACTTTAGAATCTCAGTCACCACCCCTGTGCCCCTCCGTCAGAATCTGCATTTTAACATGATTTCTAATCGGTTGTCATATAAACATTAAAATGTGAGAAAAACCAAGATAGTCTTTCTATATTATAACGCAATTATAAGCTAATAACATTAATAACTCTTTGATCATGGATTTTTTTCATTTCTCCTTGAGGTTTTCTCAAATATTTCAAAGCTCTTTAATTTGATATACACAAATTTTAAATTGTAATTCACTCTTGTTTTATTAAAATATATGTTTTATGATAACTTCATTTTTCTTAAAAATTTTTTGTCTTAAAGTCTATTTTGTTTGATACTAACACAATTCTTCTCAGCTTTATTTTTGTAGCTATTTTTCTAGTATATTTGAAATCATATATTTTTACCATTTCCATGTCTTTATTTTCAAACTTTGTATGTCCTTATATTTTAGGTGTGTCTCCCATAAGTAGCATGTATCTTTTCTGAATATTATAACAATTTTTAAAATAGTATAATTAGTAGATTTAAATTTGTTGTGATTTTCAATGTATTTTGATATACATATATTTGATATATTTGATATATTTTTGAGATCTTATTTTGTGCTTCCTTACTTACTCGTTGCCTTGCTTTGGTATATTTTCTTTTCCAAGTTTATATTGTTCTATTCACTTGTAAACTGTATACTCTGTATCTTTTTTTTCCAGTGGCTAAACTTGAATTTTGCCAGGCATACCTTACAAAGTCAACCATTAAATTTAATACTCATATACTCTCTTCACAAATAATAACAGATCTTAGAATACTTCAGCTTCTAATCCCAGCTGAAAATGGTGTTTATCCAGATTTTAGTTTACCTTGTATTTACTTCTTAACCACACAAATTAAGCATTATCATTTTTTTTATTCAGACAAAGCTTCTTACATTTATTCTTTATTATTATTTTTTTTAATTTTTTTCAACGTTTATTTATTTTTGGGACAGAGAGAGACAGAGCATGAACGGGGGAGGGGCAGAGAGAGAGGGAGACACAGAATCGGAAACAGGCTCCAGGCTCTGAGCCATCAGCCCAGAGCCTGACGCGGGGCTCGAACTCACGGACCGCGAGATCGTGACCTGGCTGAAGTCGGACGCCTAACCGACTGCGCCACCCAGGCGCCCCTTACATTTATTCTTTATATGCCCAAGTGTATCTATTTTTTTTTTAACATTTTTTGTTTCTCACTGTAGATATTCCTTGTGGGATCATTTTCCTTCCCCCTAAAGTATATCATTTACAAGTTTCTCTATTGAGGTTTGGTTGGTAGTAAACTCTTTATTTTGTTCATGTCAAAATGTTTTTAATTTGCAATTACTCTTGAAGGATTATTTTTCTAGGACCCAAATTAAAAATTTGGAGAATGTTTTCACACAGAATTTTGAAGTTCTAGATTTCATTTTCATTGGTGAGAACGCCAGTAAAATTCTAGCAATATGAATTTCATTCATTTTACAGGATATGTTCATGTTTTTCCTGGCTGCTCTTCACATCTTTATCTTTGACATTCTGCGGTTTCATTATGATGATCTTAGATGTGGACTTCTGTTGGGTTAATATTTTTCAGATATACTGTTTTGTTTTGCTTTTAGATATATTGTGTTTCATTATCTCTGGAGTTAATTTGTATTTGGGAAAATTTTCAGCCATTATTTTTGCAAATTTTGTCTATTGGTCATTCTCTTCTCTCCTGAACCTCCAGCTGGAGATGGAGATGAAAGAAACCTGTTTATTCCACTCAGAACACTTTGGACACTAAATATATGGGGTATTTTTTCCCACACCAACCAGTTCCTTAATTCTCTGCAAATACCAACTGTGTCCTATAATTTAATTCAATTTTGACACTAACTATCTGGAGTTATCACAAGCCCACAGGTTAGGGGCTCTGTCCCATAAAACTGCTCCCCTACTTCAGATGCCAGTTGCAAGTAATAGGTTTCTAAGGTATTTACACTTCCGTACAACTTGGCTATAAAGTTGGGGGCTCCCACCCCCTTCCAGTTTGGTAATTTGCTGGAATGGCTCACAACATTCAAGGAAACATTTATTTACATTTAGTGGGTTATTATAAGAATATTATAAAGGACACAGAAGAAATGCCAGACGAAGAGATATGTAGAGTGAAATCTGGAAGGATACTGCATGCAGGAGCTCTGTCCCCCTGCAGTTGGGGCGCAATACCCTCCTAGCATGTGGATGGGTTCACCAACCTGAAGGCTCTCCAAACCCCATTGGTTAGGATTTTTATGGAGGTTCATCACTTAGGCATGATTGATTAAATAACTGGCTACTGGCGATTAACTCAATTTCCAGCCTCTCTTCCCTCCCTGGAGAATCAGGGGTAGGCCTGAAAGTTCCAACCTCTCATCACACAGTTGGGCTTTCTGTTGGCCAGCACTGATCCTGAAGCTATCTGGTGACCCCCAGCCACCAGTCATCTCATTAGCATACAAAAAGACACTCCTCACGCAAAGATTTCAAGGGTCTTTAAAACTTTTACATCAAGGGCTGGGACCAAATGTTATAACAAAGGATGTTCTTATCACCCCTATAACTTAGGGAATTACAAAGGCTTTAGGAGCTCCTGTCAGGAACCAAGAACAAAGACCAAATATTCAGTTCTAATTATATCACAGTGTCAGAGTAGACTTGATCATTCTTTATTACATGTCTCAATATCTCTTTTATGTTTCCTGTTTCCTTAGTTTTCTGTGCTGAATCCTGGGGAATCCTTTCAGCTTTAATTTCTAGGTTATTGATTCTCTCTTCTGCTGTATATCATTTTGATGCAGGCAGGCTGGGTCCGAGGACCCAAACAGAGGACCTCCCGACAAGCCAAGATTCGCTGGCTGTGCGCAGGGTGGAAATAAAATGTGAGCCAGCAGGAGATGAAAGCAGAGTTTACTGAAGGTACAGAGAGAGTGCAGGTACAGACAGGGTGTCTAAAGACTCAGAAAGGAAGGGAGATAGAGTCTCATCTTTGGTAGGGGTCTGGTGTTTTTATTGAGGATTGCAGTCTGATATATGCGTCCTCTCAGGCATATGGGAACCAGTAGAACAAAGACAAGGGCCCAGGTGTTATTCCTTGGAGCCAGGGGGGTCTTGGAGTCAAGATGTCTAGGATTGGTGGTCTGGAATACGCTTATGATGGCTTTGTCCAGTCTTTCTCACCTGGTCCTTCCCTAGATGTTATCTATTCTAAAGAAATCATTAACTCCTTGTTTCTTCTCTCTTAAAAATTTTTTAAATGTTTATTTATTTTTGAAAGAGAAGCAGAGAGACAGAGTGCCAGTGGGTGGGCGGGGGGGGGGGGGCAGGAGAGAGAGAGAGAGGGTGACACAGACAGAATCTGAAGCAGGCTCCAGGCTCTGAGCTGTCAGCACAGAGCCTGATGCCCGGCTCTAACTCAAAACAAGATCATGACCTGAGCCAAAGTCAGACTCTCAACAGACTGCACCACCCAGGTGCCCCACCTGTTCCTTCTAAGGAGGATATATACTATTTGCATTCTGGGCATGTGTAAAGTTTGGTGCTGGTCTTAGGAAGAATGGAAGCTGGAAAAGGAGGAAAAAGCAGACTTTTATAATAAGAGTCCTTAAGTTTCCCTATCTGAATTTTTTTTCCCCATTCTCTGCTGGATTTTCTTTTTTTCCTAGAAGTTCTCTCTGACTAATTTTTTTCTGTGCCTATTTATTTTGGTTGTCACTTTATAGTACTTGCTGACTCTATCTTTTGTCTCTTTAAACTGCCTCATGTAGATCTACTATATTTACATCTAATAATTCCATTTTCCCCTAAGGATGGTTTAAGTAAATTCCTTCTTTTTCCTATTGACTTTCTCTCATGATGGCCTATTATGTTTTGTTTTATATATAATATTTTGCTCACATGTAATTGAACTAAGTATTAACCATTGAGAACTCAATTCATGGCAATCCCAAAGTGCTACGATGGAGCATACCTTCCTCAGGGAAGTTTTTGATTTGTTTCTTTCTAGCATCAAGGGCCACTGCAAAACTAAACACTTCAGTGTTATTTCTTGTTTTGGATTCCCCCCAGGGGTGGTGGTGGGGGGGGATAATATAAATTAATGTTCCTGATCCATCTGGGAGCAGGCCTATGGTGACAAAATTTGGAGCATGGTGATTAAGTGATGTTGACAAGATGACGATGACCAAGTTTTCTCCTCAAAGCAGAACAGAGAATGTTAGGGTTTCTTTTGGTTTCATTTTAGCCAAAAAAAAAACTTTCCTAGAAAGCTCCCCTTTTACGGACGGTGTGACTTTTTATTTTATTTTATTTTTTAGGTATGACGTTTTCCATGACCCTAGCTTTATAGGTTGTTACTGATCAGCTTGTCCCTCCCCCACCAGTTAAGCCCTGGAACCTCAATATACATATGATCATGACTCTTTAGTGATAATCAAAATCTTCCATCATCTTCACACTCCTCAAATGTAAGGTTGACCATTTTCATGTGCTTACCTGGGTATCACCTATACTATACCATCTCAGTTCTTCATTTGCCTTCTCATTTCATATGCATCACACTTTCATAAAAAGTAAATTGTTGCTTTATAGTTATTAAAAGTAAGAAAAAATGTGTATTGCCAATTGCCTACTACATTATTCTATTAAGACAGAATTAGAAGGAGAAAAATTTCAAAACAAAAGGAAGGATTAACTGTGATTTACAAAGACCAAGTGCCTACAAAGACCAAGTGCCTATTTAAAGAGGATTCTGGGGGCGCCTGGGTGGCGCAGTCGGTTAAGCGTCCGACTTCAGCCAGGTCACAATCTCGCGGTCCGTGAGTTTGAGCCCCGCGTCGGGCTCTGGGCTGATGGCTCGGAGCCTGGAGCCTGTTTCCGATTCTGTGTCTCCCTCTCTCTCTGCTCCTCCCCCGTTCATGCTCTGTCTCTCTCTGTCCCAAAAATGAATAAACGTTGAAAAAAAATTTAAAGAGGATTCTGTATTTTTTTTTTTTTTTATTTTATGTTTTCTGTTACGAATGAGAGACACTCTTTCTACATGGTTTGGAATGTTACAGTCTTTCAAAGGGATTATTTTACTATGAAGTATCTTATTAACAAACTCTACCCACAAAGATTATTTTGAGAATAGAGCAAGAAAATTTCAAGTACAAAATGTTTAGAAATTGTATGTGTCTTCAGTAACAATTTTTTCCTGTTTGTAAAAGATTCCTCTGTTCTATTGTTCCATGAATACATGCTTCCAGACGTTTAAACAATTAGTGAATGAATCCTTTCTGCCAAAGTAATTTTGTTAAGAAGTATGAGGTATATGAATATAACTTCCTCTGAAAACATCACTCTCTTAACATCTTAAAATTAGTCTAAAAACTAATCATAATTAGTTTCCATCATAATTTATTTATATACAGTAATATAAGGAATAGTGACATAGTTTCAAGATCAATTTCTTTTGCTGTGCTTATTTGTCAATCCACTCCACTTTTCCTGGGAAAGAAAGTAATTAAAATGATATTTTTTGAGTAATCACTTCAACACTAGAGAGTAGATTATGGTACGTAAGGATTAACTTGTCTCTACACAAGTTTTTGTTTCATATTCTGAGAAGCAAAGCTTTTTAAATGTTCTATTAACTTTCTTGGGAAAATGCAATGGATTACTATTTCCTTAAAATTGATCCATGCAAACTTAGCTTAAAATATGTACTGGGTTTTCTTTTCTTTCTTCTCTTCTGCTTATTTTTTTCCCATGTCTTTCTTTCTCTATTTTTTTCTCTTGATTTTCAAAATCTTCAAAAAAAAAAAAAAACTAAGATGTAATTTCTTCTGCAGTATTTTGTGTTGACACCTAAAATTTGACCAGAAACAATTCTGCTTTAAACATTCAAGAGTGTGTGTCTGTTTTCAATATGAACTGAAACGTTAGGGAAAACATTTTAGACTTACACAGTCTTAAACAGTGTTGCCTGCCAGAAACTCCAAGCAGCTGCAAAACTCACTAATGAAAACTGGGCTGCTTTGAACAGAAATGACGATCAAATGTCTTTACAAATAGAAACGAGAGGCGAGCATAATTAACAAACTTTATAGTGTACTAACGTATATTTCTGTGACTTTCTCATTCTTTCCATTGACACTGACAAAGAGAAAGTGTGTTAATTTTGCAACCTTCAAAATGATGGGTGGCAGAGATTAGTCACCTCTCACTCATGTCACTCACACTCAAAACCGACTCCAGTTTAGATCTGGCAAGAGACTGGAGAGATTTTAGAGTCAGGATATCCAAAGCTGAGAAAGCAATTTTTTCTTGGGATTACACAGAATTGATCAAAGAGTGGGAAATTGCTGTACTGTGCATTGAGGCTAGGAAAAAGGTTTAAAGCGAACATTTATTTGGTCTCCCACCCATGTGTGACTCCACTTCTGTGACTAGAAAAAAATGTGTTAACAAAGGACAACAATATTTCATCTTTTTTTGTGTGTGGAATTATATATATCCATCAGGGTGGAGGCTGTAGGGTGAGGGTCAGACAGAACATAATAAAAATATAAAGGAGGTGAGAAGCCGTATTTCTCCCAGTTAGTGCCTTTCCACATGATCTGGTCATGCAACTGACTTACACAATTATTGAAGGATAATAATAAATTTGAGACCACTTTATATAAGATTCTGAATGTTCTTTACAGTTCTTATATTATAAAACTTCAGCACAATGTAGTGCAAAAAATGCTTGAAAGATAATTTTGGGATAATTTTTCCAACCCCAAATATGAAAAAAATTGAAAGCCAAATAATATAGGAACAATTTTCCAAGCTACATAGTATGGTAAAATTGAGAAAGCAGTTAAGTAGCAACACTTAAGCCAGAATTAAATGACGCATCTTAAAGAAATGACTCTTTTCCAGCAATTGTGTTTAAAATCCACTTACCTAACCAATTTTTTTTTAATTACCCCAATCAGATGTTTTGTTGTTGTTGTTGCTATCAGTATGATCTACACCATGGCTTCTCACACTTAAAGTTCATTGAGATCACTAGAGGATCTTGTTAAAATGCAAATTCTAATTCAGACTCTTCCATTTGGGACCTGAGATTCTGCATTTAAAATAAACTCTTAGATTATTTGGACACTCCTGGCATTTCTAGACTTTGGATAAAAGGATCTACAAATCTTTGCATGATTTCACACAGGTTTGACAAGGAAAATATTCAGTAATTAGGTAGTAGAGTTTGTGTTACTTTGCAAGATCAACTATAGATATTTTTTAATACAGGGAAATTATTTTGAGTTTTCTTGAAAGCAAAGTAATTCATGTGCTTATATCCTTGCACTGGATGAAAAATGCCTCCTCAAATCAGATACAGCTATGCAGTTCTATTTGTCATCTGGGTGTCTATGTTGGAATGAGCTATAAATATTTGTATCTTTATTTTGAAAGGATACTCTGTTAGAACATTTACATGGCTCAGGATCTGAGGGTGTTTCTGAAGGATTGGTTATAAGATATCTTCTCAAAACCAAGAACCCACAAAAGGCATTTCTTTGCTCTTAAATGACAATTTAAAAAGTAGATAATCCTTAATTGTGACAGTCTGGGACTTTCCTGACACAAAATACTATGAAAATAGAAATATAGTATTTTGTTAACTTTTGGCTACTTATTTAGAATCTCCTTCCCTGGAAATTATATATGTATATATATATGTGTGTGTGGAAACAGTGCCTTTAGCAACTTTTTATGGATTCAGTTGTTGTTCTTTTATTTATTTTTTTTTTTAAATTTTTTTTTTCCACGTTTTTATTTATTTTTGGGACAGAGAGAGACAGAGCATGAACGGGGGAGGGGCAGAGAGAGAGGGAGACACAGAATCGGAAACAGGCTCCAGGCTCTGAGCCATCAGCCCAGAGCCCGACGCGGGGCTCGAACTCACGGACCGCGAGATCGTGACCTGGCTGAAGTCGGACGCTTAACCGACTGCGCCACCCAGGCGCCCCAATTGTTGTTGTTCTTTTAAAAACAAAGCTGTAGTTGTAATATTTGCCTGAAAACTGTGGTATTCCTTCCTTTCCCCAGGTAGACCATCCAATACAATCTCATCCTTCTTGAGAGTAGGCTTCCATTTCCTTCCCATCTCCTGCTAGGCCATAGTTACTCACCTTTATTTGCACATGAGTGCTATTTCCAAAGTTATCTGTACAAAGGAGAAAGATTTAAAAGTACATATTGGATTTTTTAATTTATATTTTATTATTATTATTATTACTATTATTATTATTTTAGAAGTTTAAGCAGTGGCAAGACTGATTTGTGTTTCCAGGAGGAAGAAAATCAGTTTAATTTTAGACATTTTATTTGTGGTCACTTTAAAAATGAAGATGTCCAAGGAAACAATCAGCAAAACTAAAAGACAACTGACAGAATGGAAGAAGATATTTGCAAATGACGTATCAGATAAAGGGTTAGTAAGCAAAATCTATAAAGAATTTATCAAACTCAACACCCAAAAAACAATCCAGTGAAGAAATGGGCAAAAGACATGAATAGACACTTCTCCAAAGAAGACATCCAGATGGCCAACTGACACATGAAAAAATGCTCAACATCACTCATCATCAGGGAAATACAAATCAAAACCACCATGAGATACCACCTTACACCTGTGAGAATGGCTAACATTAACAACTTAGGCAACAACAGATGTTGGCGAGGATGCAGAGAAAGAGGATCTTTTTTGTACTGCTGGTGGAAACGCAAGCTGGTGCAGCCACTCTGGAAAACAGTATGGAGGTTCCTCAAAAAACAAAAATAAAACTACCCTATGACCCAGCAATTACACTACTAGGTATTTATCCAAGGGGTACAGTTGTGCTGTTTCGAAGGAACACATGCACCCCCATGTTTGTAGCAGCACTATCAACGATAGCCAAAGTATGGAAAGAGCCCAAACGTCCTTCGATGGATGAATAGATAAAGAAGATGTGGTATATATATACAATGGAGTATTACTTGGCAATCAAAAAGAATGAAATCTTGTCATTTGCAACTACGTGGATGGAACTAGAGGGTATTATGCTAAATGAGTCAGCAAAAGACAAATATCATATGACATCACTCATATCAGGACTTTAAGAGACAAAACAGGTGAACATAAGGGAAGGGAAAAATAATATAAAAACAGGGAGGGGGATAAAGCATAAGACACTCATAAATAGGGAGAACAAACAGAGGGTAACTAGAGGGGGTGTGGGAGGGGGAATGGGCTAAATGGGTAAGGGCATAATCTACTCCTGAAATCATTATTGCACTATATGCTAACTAATTTGGATGTAAATTAAAAAAAAAATAGGGGCGCCTGGGTGGCGCAGTCGGTTAAGCATCCGACTTCAGCCAGGTCACGATCTCGCGGTCCGTGAGTTCGAGCCCCGTGTCGGGCTCTGGGCTGATGGCTCAGAGCCTGGAGCCTGTTTCCGATTCTGTGTCTCCCTCTCTCTCTGTCCCTCCCCCGTTCATGCTCTGTCTCTCTCTGTCCCAAAAATAAATAAATGTTAAAAAAAAAATTTTAAAAAATAAAAAATAAAAAAAATAAAAAAATAAATAAAAAAAATAAATGAAAAGAAATTTAAAAAAAGATGAAGATGTCCACTGGTTAGCTGAATGTACAAGGCAGCGTACCAAGAGTAGAAGTAAAGCTAAATGCTGAACTCTTGTGTGAGCCCTGGAAGGAGGGGTCTAGCCACTAAGGTTAATGTTAAGGAGTTGGGTGGGAGACTAAGGCCCACAGTGAGAAGACCACAGGGCAGAGATGAAGCAACAAGCAAATAAGCAAGATATCCATACATTCATGTGTCTGTTTCTCAAGTCTCTGTTTCACTTAAGTTGGAAGAAATGTTAATCTTTGGATCAAGTGATACATTTCAAATTCAAGTACCACATATTAGAATTAAAAAAACAACAACAACATATAACTAGGGGTGCCTGGGTGGCTCAGTAGTTTAAACGGCCAACTCTTGATTTGGGCTCAGGTCATGATCTCATGGTTGTTGAGACTGAGCCCCGTATTGGGCTCTGCAGTGGGCATGAAGCCTGTTTAAGATTCTTCCTCTTCCTCTTCCTCTGCCATTACCACACTGGTACTCTGTCTCTGAAAGAAAAAAAAAAGTATCTATAATATAATTTAAAATTTGACAAATATCCCCTTAAAGCTAAATACCTTATTTACTTGCAATAATTATTTAGAACGAACTAGTTATTGACAATAACTTCCTTAATATTGTAAGTCTTATGCTTTATCAATATCCAATAGAGAGGTTTAGAATCTCACTAATGAAAAAAATAAAAATTCATAATTGTTAACATTTATTAAATTTTTGTGGACGTCCTATAAGAAATAAATTACTAAGTAAACTGTTTTATCATGATCGTTATAAAGTATCCAATGACTAATTCTATAAAATTATCTAAAGACTAATCAGCCAACTTATACAACAAATGTCTCTCCAAACTTTTGTGTTAACCAGAAATATTAATGTTTTCATTAATTTACAATACAGAAACTTATCAAAGTATAATTTAATACCTCAAGCAACTATTAGTAAATGAGTATACCAAAGTGATCTTACTAGAATGATAAAATATTGTGTAAGAAGAAATTTCTAGTATAAATATGAAAAATACAAATGATACTAGAATATGTAATTCTGAATGTTTTCTAAAATTGTTGATTATTTTTCCCTTTACTTTGCATTGCTTCCTAAAATTTCTCAGAGAACTTCCACTCTGTTCAGGCACAAATGTACTACTTTAGAAGAGAGAAGAATGGGCAGACTCTTACTTAGGTTGAGTACAGAAATGCTGTGGTGTCACCAAGCTCTGCTGTTTGATGGCAAGGAAAAGGCTTATCCAGCACCATTCCCAGAATATGCCGTATAAATGTAAAATTAAACTGTTTATGGTACAAGCTTGTCAAGATGACTTTCACTGTACCTAATAGGGATTTTCTTCTTATACCATCATCTTATATTCAATTCTAATGGTATCTCTGGTTCAGCCACACTTAATTTGTCAATAACTCAATGATCTCAACTCACATATCTTCTTATTCTACTTTCATTTTGGATTTCACCATCGACTTCATCCAAAATAAATTATCTTTGGAAAAAGAAGAGTGATTAGCATATAAATATTATCAGATAAAATAAATGATATCTTGCATAAATGTGTTTGGAGAAAATTCAGAAGCGTAGTATTGTGCCCTTCTAAATTAGGTGCCTTTTAAATTATGCCTTCAAAATATTTCTCTAGTTTTTTTGTTTTTTGGTTTTTTTTTGGTCTAAATTGAAGAAATGACTCTAATGTTAGGAATTTCAAGCTAAGTTAAGGGAAAAGTCAATAATATAATAGGATAATGGAAAAACAATTTTGTGGGAATGCCTGGTTTTAATTACCTCAAAATACAATGTGATTGTCAATGTTGTTTTTACATTAAAGTTTATTAGGATGACCAAGCATCTCAAATTTCTACTCCAAATGATATCTATCCCTTTCTCCTTATCAAATCTCAGAGAAAGATAGAGTACCTGCCATTAAATTTAAGCTTCAGTAAACTCTGAATTTTATCCATATCTCTAATGATCAAAGTAGTCCTTATGCTAACTTCAAATTCTTCTCTTCAGTTTTCTCTCCTCTCTCACTAAGCACCAAGAATTCAGATTCTGTTGACATGCTTAACTTCTCTATATCCTTTTAAATAGTCTCATTTTATTATCCTTATTGTTTTTTTTTCTTTTTCTTACACAAAATCTTGAATAATCATCTATTTTCTCCCTCATATGTCATCGTGGTCCCAAACATGAACATATATTTTATTTTTCTCAACTCCACTTAAATTATTTTTACTGGACTCACGATTCTTCCTTTTTTTTGTTCACATCCAAAGGCTTCTTTTTTAACTGCTTTTTCACTTTTCCATCTTTTAGGATCTTGATCAGATTCTCCTTAGTACACATCTTGCCTGATATGTGTCTTACGATTCTCTGGCCATCAGGTACATATTAACTCAGTTGATGTGTCTTCACTTTTGAAACTCATCTTCATTCTTCAGGTCATTAATTATGTATTTCAAGATTTACTGTTCCTTGACTTGGGTAATTCAGTGGACGCAAAGCCATATCAGATGTGGTTCCTGTTCTTGGGCCATTATGGTTCAGTTAGGAAAATGCAACACCATGTACAAAAATATGAATACCAACACAATGTAGCGAAAAAAAGTATAAATGGATGGATTTTTGTAGTACCAACATGTTTTTCTCCATTTTGTTGTTGTTAAGGGATTCTTTAGGGGCAGTTTGCTGGCCTTTTCCAATTTAGAAAAATATGTTCACTGTATGTATTCTTCCCATTATTATATCTTTCCATAGAGTCTTGTAAAAAAAGGACCTAACTAAAACATCCAGGTAATTTCAGCTTTCAGAACACCAGCCACCCTAAACTATGAAAGGATATGCATGGTTCCTGTGACTATCAACCTTTGCCACCAAATATTGTGATAAAGTCATCTGTCTATATGAGCTGTGGCCATAAAGCCCTCAAAGTGTTATTCCAACTTCTTGGATGACACAGTACCGTAATTTTCAAAGTGAATTAGTGCAGGGCACACCCACGATTAATTGGGCTATAAATATAGATGTAGTAGCATATTTTTTTATTCTATTAAAAGAAGAAGACTTCCCATTCTCCCTTAGAAATGTTACTCCCAGAGAACATTCTCCTCCAGCTTCACTTCTCTTCTATGAAGCAACACTTTTCCACAAAACCGAAAAGCCCTAGGATTTCAGAATGGGAACTCTCCAGAAAGATAATCCAGTTGGAGTATGTACTGACAGCAAAATTTCAAAATATGACTGAAAATATGAAAATATACCAGAGGAGTTTGCGTCCGACCTGGGGAACGGGGAGGACAGGTGTCCTGTCAGTTACTGGAGCAATGCGGGACTGCCCCCGCAGCTAGAGGTCTGATTGTGTGGGCGCCCACATGCGCAGTGCAGGGAGGAAAAAGAGTTAAAGGAGAGGAAGGGAGTCGTTCAGGAAGCACAGAATAGAAGAGATGCACCTGCTAGCAGGAATGGTAATGAGGAAAATAAGCAGGAAGCCAACAATGAGGTACATGAAGAAGAGGAAGAAGGTGGTGGGGGAGAAAGAGGAGGAGGAGGGCGATGGTGAGGAAGAGGATGGAAATGAAGAGGAAGAGGCTGAGGCAGCTAGGGGCACCCAGACATCTGAAGATGATGAGGATGATGAGGTCGCTGCCAAGAAACAGAAGACCCCTGAGGATGACTAGACAGTGAAAAGGAAAAGTTAAACTTAACAACGAAAGGAATCCTTGAACTATTCACCCTCCACTTCCTGTCTCAGAATCTAAATGAGGTCGCTTTCCAGTGGAGAGTTGGGACCCCAGCCCAACGCGCACAGCGCCCCCTTGACACAGGCTTTCCACCAACCAAAGCTGCAAGGAAAGTTTGCACCAGGGGAGGAAAACAATCAAACTTCCAAGGCCCTGCTTTTTTTCTTAAATTTTCAAAAGGAAAATTTGTTTTTATTGTTATTTTATTTGTATTTTTGTACATATTGTTAGGGATCAGCCATTTTTAACGATCTCGGATGACCAAAGCAGCCTTCCCAGTTCTCTGTCCTACTTCTGACTTGACTTGTGGTATGGCCATGTTCATTATAATCTCAAAGAAGAGAAGAAGGGGAAAAAACAAACAAACAAAACAACATTTTAAAAAAAGAAAAAAAGTAAAAACAACAAAACAATGTCTTTGAAAAAGAAGAATTTTTTAAGAAAGTTTATTTATTTTGAAAGAGAGAGAGAGAGAGAGAAGGGGCGGGGCAGACAGAGAATCCCAAGCAGGCTTCGTGCTGTCAGTACAGAGCCTAACTTGGGTCTCTATCTCACATACCACAAGATCATGACCTGAGCCGAAATCAAGAGTCCAATACTTAACTAATGGAGATACCCTGGCACCCCTCAAAACAACCCAATATATTCCAAGCATTCCAGTAAAGTTTTTTGTGTATGTACTTAGCTGTACTATAATTAGGCGGTTTGTATGACATGGTTAAAAAAGCCAATGATAAAATATTTCTTTTTTTTTTCTTTTTTGTCTATGAAGTTGCTGTTTAATTATTTAATTAATTAATTGGCCTGTTTGATGTGTGAAACAATATTGTCCAACAATAACGCAGAAATTCACTTTGCTGAGTTGTTCTGAAAAAAAAAAAATATGATATCAGAGGAAAGATTGACCTATAAGCAAAATTTGGAAGGTCACAAGCTGAGGTGCAGATCAAGAGAGGTGAAGAACAGACAGAACCTTGGCAATAATAAGAAGAGAGGTTTTTGAACCAAAGCACACATTAATTTGATTGTAAATCTGAGGAAGCACTTCCAAAAAGTGTTCCAAAAAATAGGCTTAGAAGATGATGATCACAGAGGCCAAAAAATGAGGGCTTGTGTGAAGAGAGGGGTGGCCAAATAATTCTGGAATCTCTGGCTTAAAAAAAATTGAGTGTTGCTTTATCAGGCCTTCTCAGACTTTAACATACTTGTTCAGAAATATTAAAAAGTAAGTATAATATGTAGTTGATTGCTACTGGTTTTGTTTTTAAAGCAAATTTAAAATTTGATTGTAGGGTAAAACAAAGCTAAGAGGAGGTTTTATTCAAGGCACAGGACAAAATTCTTTTGAAACATTTTCCCCAGTGCTTCTCATGTAGCCTAACAGGCTGGTTGGCCCCAGCTCTCCATTTCTCTCCCAGACCGTACAATTTTCTGCCTAGAAACCACTGGCTGCTGCTGGCTCTGGTTCTTCCTACCTCTCTCACCTTTTCCAATCTTTTCTGAGGGTAAACTCTAACTTGGACAATGAAATCAATCAAATTGCTTGTGGATGCTTTTCATAATTTTTCTCGATCCTATCATTTCCACCCTCTCAAGATTCAAGACAAAAAAAAATGAAAGGCTGTCTTCTTTTAGCAGATTAAAGAGACAGAATTTGGGGTGCCTCGGTGGCTCAGTCAGCTAAGCATTCAACTTCTGATTTTGGCTCAAGTCATGATCTCACAGTTCTAGAGATAGAGCCCCACATGGGCTTTGTGCTGACAGTGTGGAACCTGCTTGGGATTCTCTCTCCCTCTCTCTGTGCTCCTCCCCTGCACTCTTTCTTTCTCTCACAAAATAAATAAACATGAAAAAAAAAACTTTAAAAAAAGAGAGAAAGAATTTAATTCATTTATTTATCAGTTTGTTTATTTTGCTTTCATACGCGCGCGCACGTGCACACACACACACACACACAACAATTATTTCAGAGCTTGGTGATTGTTAACAGTCAATAAATAATAGCTGTTACTACTATTAGTGATAGAGGCACAGCATGGAAGGTGGGGAGATTATACCAAGCCATTTTGGGGAAAAGCCCAGAAGTTAGTATTATGAGTATGGAAATCTGAACTAAACAATTCCTTAAAAACACACGTTTATTATTAAAAATGTATATATAGGGGCGCCTGGGTGGCGCAGTTGGTTAAGCGTCTGACTTCAGCCAGGTCGCGATCTCGCGGTCCATGAGTTCGAGCCCCGCGTCAGGCTCTGGGCTGATGGCTCAGAGCCTGGAGCCTGTTTCCGATTCTGTGTCTCCCTCTCTCTCTGCCCCTTCCCCGTTCATGCTCTGTCTCTCTCTGTCCCAAAAATAAATAAACGTTGAAAAAAAAATAAATAAAAATGTATATATAAATAAGTAGAGAGAATAATATAATTAATCCAATATGTTCATCATCCAGATTCAACTATTATCAAATATGTCCAATCTTGTTTGAGTCATGCCAATACCCACTGATTTACTTCCAATGAATCTCAAAAATTATATCTTTTCATCAGTACTTCAACATGCATCTCTAAAACATATGGATGCGATGCTTTATATAAAATCACAAATACTCTTATTACATCTAAGTTATTATTTATTATTCACTAATACCATTAAACATTCTGTGTATGTTCAAATTTCCCTAACCATGTCATAAATATTTTTTACAGTTTTTCTTATTACTGTTTTTAATTGATGTATAACTTGTAGCAAGGTGCACAAATCTTAAATATACAGATTGATGAATTTTATACAAGTATTAATTATTTAAACACCATCCAGATCAAGATACAAGCATATCCAGCATCTAAGCAGGTTCCTTCTGGTCTTTTCCAATTAAGACACTCCCAAATTAGCTGTTCTTCTCACTTCTGTCATAGATTAGTTTTGTGTGTTTTTAAACTTCATATAAAACCATTTAACATACATTTACTATATGATTAACCATTTCATTACTAAGTATTTGCCAAAGATAAATACAAGAATATGTCCATATAAAGATTTGTACCTGAATGTTTCTAGAGGCTTAATAGGTAATAACCAAAAACTAGAAATAACCCAAGTGTCTACCCCTAGATGAATGGATAAATTGTGGGTGATGCAGTAGCATACTATTCAGCTATAAAGAGGAATGAACTATTTATTGAATGAGAAACAACTTAGAATTTCCTTTTTTTTAAGTTTTTTAATGTTTATTTCTTTTTGAGTGAGAGAGAGAGAGACAGAGAGAGAGAGAGAGTGAGGAAGGGAGAGAGAAAGAGGGAGACACAGAATCTGAAGCAGGCTCCAGGCTCTGAGTGTCAACACAGAGCCCAATGTGGGGCTCAAACTCACAAACGGTGAGATCATGACCTGAGCTAAAATCAGATGCTTAACCGACTGAGCCACCCAGGCGTCCCACAACTTAGAATTTTCTAAATACTAATATTCACAATGGAGCCAGTCCAAAAAAACACTGCATATTTTTGTTTATACACAATTCTGAAAATGTAAACTCATCTACAGTGTTAGAAAGATCAGAGATCAGTGAATATCTGGGTATTGGTAGATGAACAAGAAGAAAAGATTACAAAGGTGCAAGAGGGAATTTGAGGGATGGTGAGTATGTTCACTATCTAGATTGTGGTAGTAGTTCCATGGATACATGTATACACAAATAAAAACTTACTGGGACATTTGGGTGGGTCAGTCAGTTGAGCATCCAACTCTTGATTTTGCCTCAGGGCTGTGGGATCAAGCCCTGGTCGGGCTCTGCACTGAGTGTGGAGCCTGCTTCAGAATCTCTCTCTTTCCCTTTGCCTCTCACCTCAACTCACAGTCACTCTCTCTCTCTCTCTGTCTCTCTCTCAAAAAATAAAAGATGAGAACAAAACTCTTTAAAAAAATTTAAAGGCTTACCAAAGTGTATACTTTAAATAAGTGACATTTATTGTACACCAAATATTTTTCAATAAAGCTCCCACAAAAATAGAGAGGTTAGTATGACCCTTTCTCTTCTTTTTGCCTGAAGTTTAGCTGGAACACATGGAGCTATATTCGCTATTTTTAATCATGAATAAATTAAAAAAATAATAATAACAGAAATCAAGGCCATGCATTGCCATTTTAGAAAAACACTAAAAGACCTGTATAAGAATATACAGCTAAAAATTCACGGGGTGCCTGGGTGGCTCAGTAGGTTAAGCAGCCGACTTCGGCTCAGCTCAGGATCTCGCGGTCCGTGAGTTTCAGCCCCGCTTCTGGCTCTGTGCTGACAGCTCAGAGCCTGGAGCCTGTTTCAGATTCTGTGTCTCCCTCTCTCTGACCCTCACCTGTTCATGCTCTGTCTCTCTCTGTCTCAAAAATAAATAAACGTTAAAAAAATAAATAAAAAAAATAAAAATTCAGTATAAAATTTTCAAAACTTGAATAATCTAAAAATGCATGAAAAGAAAAAGAAAGGAAGAACACATGGCACAAATAGCAACATGTGCCGTTTAACACAAATATATGAAAAATGGCAATACTTATAAATCCATTAAAATTCAATTAAAAGTCAACGTTTGTTTAACTGGATAAAATATCAAAACAACATTTATGTTGCTTACTAGGGATAGCACGTGAAATATAAGCATACACAAAGGGTCAAAAGAATAAAACAATCTATAGAATGCATACATAAACCAGAAGATAGCTATTATATGTTTATGAATATTAGGCAAAGAAGACTTAATACAAGGGGTCCTACTAGTGAAAAAGAGACAGTCCAAAATGATAAAAGAGTCAATTCTATGGAAAGATACAAGAATTCAAAATTAGTGTTTATACAACAGAGCTTCAAAACATACACAGTGCATATCACAGATTTAAAGGAGAAATAGAAGAGCCCCAACTTATTCCTAAAGGTATTCGGGTGCCTGTGTAGCTTAGTCAGTTAAGCGTCCAACTCTTGATTTTGACTTGGGTCATGATTTCAGGCTTAAAGGAGTTCAAACCCCGTATCAGGCTCAACACTGACAGCTCGGAGCCTGCTTGGGATTCTGTCTCCCTCTCTCTCCCCTCCCCCACTTGCTCTCTCTTTCTCTCTTGAAATAAAAATAAACTTAAAAAAAAAACTTATTTTTAAAGGTATTAACAAGTTGCAGAATATTTGAACAACTATGAACAAATTTAACCCTAGTGACCTACAAAGAATACTTCAGTCAGCAACTAAAATAAATAAACACCTAATCTTTTCTATTACTTACATTATTTCTTCACTGGTAACTGATCTATGCAGGCTCTCTCTCTCTATCTCCCTCTCTTTTGTGAGAGAGAAAAACAGTTTTTTAAAATTAATTTGCATAAAAGTGTGCACACTAAATCTCTTAAAATTCCTATATTTTGATGATTATTTTATCTTCATTATTGCTAACTTGGTTCTCCACCTCTACCCAATTCCCCTCAGCACTATCACTTTCTAATTGAATTAGCTGTTTTTCAATATCCTTCTTTAAAAAAAAAAATGTTTCTAAAGAACCAATATTTAGATTTATTTTTATTGCTGTTTTCTCACAAACTTACGTTGGCTTGTGTTAAAAGTAATGCTGGAACACTGGGTTCACAAATATTTAGATATGTTATATCTTCATTTTGAATGTTACCTATGACCTTACCGATTGTCCTTTTTTTGTTCCCCTTTCAAGGTTTTTTTGGTCTAAATTCTACCTCTCAGTTATCAGTCTGCTTTCTTGTTCACAGTTGCCTAGTACAACATTGTTGATTCTTTATTTTCAACCCCTTCAGAATATTTGTTTTTGGTCTATCTTGTGAGTATAGCACAGAGTACTGCATTTTACTTTGTTAGGCAATTTGAATTTTTTTTTTCTCTCTCTCTCTCTCATTGGGTAATTTAAGCTGTTACACAACTGTCAGTATGAATAAGAACTTAAGTTTCAGTTCTCTTACATAATTTTATGTTGTATACACCCATACAGATTTTTATTTCGGAGCTGGTTTTATATATATTCTTCTTTCTGTGAGTGTGCATCAGTACCTTTTGGCATTAGTAAAGGTTTGCATTTTTTTTTTTTATGTTTATAAAAATAGTATTGGTTTCATTTCCACCAATTTTGTGCTGGGTTAGAAAAAATTACTCCAAAATCAATGTTTATTTATTTATTTTTTGTTTACTCATTTATCTTTGAGAGATAGAGAACAAGCAGGGGAAAGGGCAGAGAGAGAGAGACACAGAATTCAAAGCAGGCTCCAGGCTCCAAGCTGTCAGCTAAGAGCCCAACGTAGGGCTTGAACACATGAATCACGAGATCATGACCTGAGCCAGATTCAGATGCTTAACGGACTGAGCCACCCAGGCACCCCCAGAATCAGTGTTTAAAACAAAGAACATCAACTCATTTTGTTCGTGTCTGAGTCAGTGATTTCATTTGGGTACTTTTTCCCATTGAAACTAAACTTGCTTGCACCTCTGGGGCTATGCTGGCTTTTAGCTGGCATAACTTAGTTCTGTTCTTTCTGTGTCTTACATTCCTCCCACAGGTGAGACCAGAAATCATACTGCAAAAGCAGAGTTACAAGAACCTAAGAAGCAATAGACAAACATAAGCACACCTAGGAGCTGTTGCGGGTTGGGTTCCAGGCCACTGCGACAAAGCAGATATTGCAATAAAGTGAGTCAAATGAATATTTTCATTTCCCAGTGCATATGAAAGTTATGTTTACACTATGCTATAGTCTATTAAGTAGGCAATAGCATCATGTCTATAAAAACAATGTAGACACTTTAATTGAAAAATGCTTTATTGTTAAAAATTGCTAACCATCATCTGAGCCCTAAGCAAGTTGTAATCTTTTTGCTGGTGGAAGGTCTTGCCTTGATACTGATGGCCGCTGACTGACCAGGGTGGTGGATGAAGACCGAGGCAGCTGAGATAATTTCTTAAAATAAGACAAGGATGAAGTTCACCGTATCTATTGACTTTCTTTCACAAATGATTTCTTTGTGATATGCGATGCTATTTGATATTATTTTGCCCACAGCTGAACTTCAAAATTGTACTCAAGCCTCTAAAACTCTGCTGCTGCTTGATCAACCAAGTTTATGTAATATTGTAGACCTTTGCCATTTCAACAATCTTTGCAGCATCTTCACCGGGGCAGATTCTATCTCAGGAAAACATTCCTTTGCTCATCCACAAGAAGCAACTCCTTATCTGTTCAATTTTTATCATGAGATTGCAGCAAGTCTGTCACATCTTCAGGCTCCACCTCTAATTCTTATTCTTTTTGTTTGTTTGTTTTTGTTTTATTTTGTTTTGTTTTGTTTTTACTATTTCAACCGCATCTGCAGTTACTCCCTTCACTAAAGTCTTGAACCCTTCAAAGTCATCCATGAGGATTGGAAGCAACTTCTTCCAAACTCCTATGAAGGTATTTTGACCTCCTCCCATGAATCATGAGTGATCTTACTGGCACCTGAAATACTTTCCATACATTTTTCTGTTTACTTTGCCCTGATCCATCAGAAGAATCACTGGCAGCTATAACCTTACAAACTGTATTTCTTAAATAACAAGATTTGAAAGTTAATACTTAGAAGTGTTCCATTGACAGAATGCAGACATGGTACATTTTGCATAATTTTTAAGGGCCCTAGGACTTTCAGAATGGTAAGTAAACCCTGGCTTCAACTTAAAGTCACCAACTGCATTAGCTTCTAATAAGAATCAGCCTGTCTTTTAAAGCTTTGAAGCCAGACATTGACTTCTCCTCTCTAGCTATGAAAATAAAACTCCTAGATGGTATCATCTTCCAACAGAAAGCCATTTCATCTCTAATGGAAATTTACTATTCAGTGTAGCTACTTTCATTAATTACTTTTGTTAGATATTTTGTACCACTTGCTGCAAATTCTACATCAGCTCTTGCTTCTTCATCTTGCACTTTTATGTGATGGATATGGCTTCTTTTCTTAAACCTCATGAACCAACCTCTGCTAGCTTCATATCTTTCTTCTGCAGATTTTTCACCTCTCAGCCTTCATAGGACTGAAGAGAGTTAGGACCTTGCTCTGGATTAGGCTTTGGCTTAAGGGAGTATTGTGTCTGGTTTGATCTTCAATCCAGACCACTGAAACTTTCTCCCTATCAGCAAGAGGCTGTTTTGCTTTCTTATCATTTGTGTGTTCACTGGAGTAGCTCCTTTAATTTTCTTCAAGAACTTTTTCTTTGCATTCACAACTTGCATAACTGTTTGGCACCAGAGGCCTAGTTTCAGGCTTATCTTGGCTTTCAACATGCCTTCCTCACTAAGCTTAATCGTTTTTTAGCTTTGACTTAAAGCGAGAGATGTGCAACTATTCCATTCACTTGAACACTTAGAAACTATTGTGGGGATATTGGCTCAATTTCAATATTCTTGTGTCTCAGGGATTAAAGAGGACTGAGGAGAGGGAGAGAGACTGGGGAACATCTTGTCAGTGGAGCAGTCAGTACACACACAACACTTAAGGATTAGGCTCACCATCTTATATGGGTATGTTATACCCCAAAACAATTACAAAATTTCACTAATCACAGACCACCATAACAAATACAACAATAATGAAAAAGCTTGAAATATTACAAGACTGACTAAAATGCGACACACAGAAACAAAGTGAGCAAACGCTGGTGAAAAATGGTGTTGATAGATTTGTTTGCTTGTTTGACTCAGAGTTGTCACAACCTTCAATTTGTGCGAAAAAAAAATAAAGCAGTGTGAAATACAGTACAAGTACAATTATGAATGCCTGTTTCAAACCTCTGTTTCAATTATATTTATTAACTTCCCATGGACCAAAGGAAATAATATGGCTAAGCTCAGAAACATAGGAAGGCAAATGGGAGAGATGAAGAATTGGGAGTCTTTTTCTTGCAATCGAAAACAGTTACAACTATTCTAATATCTTCATGTAATATCTTTAGGCACCTCCTTGGGGCGGGGGGTTGATCTTTTTAAAATTTTTCTACCTATGAGAAATATTGAAATCAGCCAGTAACATTTTTTTCCTCCCCTCCTCTTTCCTTTCTTAGAATCTAATTTGAAGTCATGTCATTTGGTTTTCATTAATTCCTATAAGGCAATCAGCAAGATTTGGAAATAGGCTAATTGAATTATATGCATTTGGAAAGAAACATCAGAAATAAGGAGAATGTATTACTTCCAGGAGTAATAAATAATTTAAGAATATCCAATCAACATGTTACATGTTTTTTAAATTCCCAGCACATTAAAAATTTTGAATGAAGATGTGAATTTAAGGAGGGTTGGGGTTTTGCAAAGGTGTGAGGAAGCAGAGAACAGATGATACAAAATTGCTATAAAGGTGAGGGTAGGGAGCTGGAGGGTAAAGATCTGAGGGGCCTGACGGACAGGGGAAACAGGAGTGGGAAATGGATTGGGAAGTCCCTTACCATGTCTACAAATTGTTGGAAGAAATAAATTTGGAGGTTAAGAGGTAGTATATGGATAGCAAATATTGTAAATTGAGGTTTTGAAGATGTAGCTAAAGAATATGATGATGGGAGTAAATGGCTTAGGAAGGATGACAAGATCTTGTGAGTGAGAGGTAACAATTTTAGAGATAAGGCTTACCTTTCTTTGTACTGAAGTAAACTATGGACCATCTAAGATCAAAAGAAATCCATTCATCTATTCAAAAGGCAATTAATGCTTACTTTGTGCCTAGGGTGATTGTATGTATTAAGGATATGGTAGAGGTGAATAATACAGATCAGATACATACTGATATTCTAGTGGAAGATTAGTCTAGAAGGCAGTTGACCTACAGTGTTTCTAAAATTGAATCAGTCACACTTAGGATAGGAACCAGTATTATTTAATTGCATACTGATCTTTGTGGCAAGGTCTGAGACAAATTGACTAAAAACAGACCCATGTTATATAGATGATATGTATATAGTTGGAAAATGATAAAATTGTTCATTAACAAATTAAAATTATATATGGGAGATCATCTCATATTTACAAAGTAGAAGTAGATTATATGTGTCTACTATATCTTCTTAATGTGTGGAAACAAATAAATCTATAATATTGTAACCTTTTATATTACTGGATCCACTTGATTTAGAGTATTCATGGAATCCTCATCTATAAAGTCTCTATATAAAGAATCTTCACCAAAGAAGCCCTCAAAAGGCAACTTTGCCACACTTGCCACAAAGCATACATTATGTTTTCCTTTCTTATACCAATTTCACAGCTACTTACTCCAACTTCCATAATGATATTGCTAGCAATGTCTCTTAAGAGAACATCAGCATCTGTGTAAATTATTGTCTCCAGATGCCCAACACTATTACTGACAATTCGTCAATGTTCTAGAGGAGACATTAGCTCCATAAAAACATTGGGAGTTGGGTGGTATAGGAGATAGATTTCTATTTAATTTCATGCTATAGTTGCCCTGGGCAACACGCTTGTGCATCGAGTTCCCAAGCATCTCCCAGGACAGTTCTTTGAACAAGCTATTGGCTCTTGGTCAATTCAGTGAGATATATGTCATTGTGATTAGGAGCTAGAACCCTAGAGTCACATAGAACACATTCCCTTTACAATTTTTAATATTGAAGACTTTAAAAGACATCTATTTATAATGAATAGTTTTAAAAAACATTTATTAATGGATAGTTAAATTCCAAACTGTAAACAGATGTAGGTCATTCAGTGAAAGTCATACTTAAAACATATTCTCAACTTTTAGTATGACTATGTGGAAACTATTTATTAAAATAGTTCTCAATATATAAGCATATTGCTAGGAAATAATTTTTATATAAGAAGACAAAATGTGGGTAAGGAAAATATTTGGTTTCTTTATCTTTACCTTCAATCATGAATTCCACTCATAGAGGTGGGAATCGTTAAATGTAATGGACTATGGATGAAGTGTTGCAAAAACCAGTAGAGGCAAAGACAAAAATAGACACTGTATCCTTGAAACCAAGTCTATACTTATCTAGAAAAGATCTGCACCTCAAAATTCAAAATATGTTGGCCAACCAGAATCCTCTGGGAGCCATTCTTTCCTAAACTTCATTTGGTTTAAGTACAAAAAAAAAAAAAAAAAAAAAAAAAATAGTTATATGGGTGAAGTAGCACTTATTCTTGCTTTTTAAATTAGTTTCCTCTTTTTAACTGTGATTCTACTGAGATTTATAACATAATTGTACAAAGATGTTTGAAACTTAGCAATGCAATACAGGGCAACAACCTTATAAATTTTATAACAGAATCAAATTATTATTACTCTTAGCGATCATTTTGATAGTAATCCATTCCAAGTAAACTGATCTGGCCTGATTAAAATGGAATTTAGCATTTGTTCCAGGGTATGTGAAGAAATTTTGGTTCACATAAAAAGAGTGCCATTTTTTTCAATTACATGACTTGATTGAGTGATTCTTTAAAAATGATAAAGAAAAGAAAAAGAACATTTCAACTTGACACTTTTCTGTTCAAAAAACCAAAGCACATCCTTTGAACAAAACAATATAGGCCAGCAGAATTATTCCTTACAATTTCCTAAGGCAACAAGAATAATAGATGATCTGGTTTTTTGACTGTGATCTCTCTGGATTTCAACAGATTTTCCTTTTAAAATGAAGAGTAAAAATTCTGAATCTACTGAGAAGTGGTCAACACATGAACCCCTGGTCATTCACCTAGTGACTTAAAGTATACTTTTCTTAGTACAATCATGTGACATTGGAAATGAAACAGCAAAAATGAGCCCGTAAGAAGTATAATCTGTGTAAAAGTTCTGTCCAGGAAACATCCTTAAAAACTGAATTCTGTAATTATATTTATCTGAAAGAAACCATTCCAAAGTCATTTTTACTTTTTTTTTTTTTTGCTACTATGTACTTGTTTTTGTTTGCTGTTTTTAATGTCTATATCCAAAAGTTATGATTGTCAACTTCCTTCCCAATGATGAGAATTTAATATTTGTTTATAGCTTTTAGTGCAAAAAAAAATGTGTTACCTGAGCGGGGAGCAATTAGATTTACTAAGTATATCTGTCATGTAACCCTCCGGGAGGAGAACTTAATTGTGTTTTCCAAATAAGAAAGAATGAGATACTTTGCCTCTTTCCTCTTTAGAGAAGGTCAGCAGGGCTTAGATCCAGGAGGCCTGAGGATATTCTTCCTGTGGGGGAGAGTTGAAGATTATGTTTGCCAAGACCTAGGCTCTTGACAAAGGACTAGATTGTTGGAAGAGGAGTTATGCCGGAGTCTTATGAGAAGCAGCCGCTAGGCCTATTTCAGAAAGCAGTTTCCCAAAGAGAGAGCAGACTACATAGGTATTGGTGAGGGACTACATAGGAGGGAAAGGTACCTCTTACATGCAGTGCCCTGGATAGGAGAGATTGGGGTTGATGGTAGCATAGCTCTGTGGCAAATAAGTTTAGGAATTCCCTGAGCCTGCACCAATGGGTTAACAAGGCTTAGAGTGGGGAAAACAGCCACAACACAAAGCCCTCCAGGGTAGAACAAAAGGGTAGAACAGGAAGCTGGGAAGCCGCTTCCACAGGATGAAAGCCTCTGAGAATAGATAAACAGGTAAACAGGACAATAGAAGGCAGCAGCAGGGTGAAATTGCCTGGAGCTAATTGTCAAAAGAAAAGTGCCTTGTTGACTCTGAGATACCTGCTCTATCTGTCTTATCCCTTAGGCGAGTTATGATAAACAGGCACAGACTGGTGCCTGCCAGTAACAGCCATCTGTTGGGGGCCCAGATTTTGTTTTGTATTGACCCAAACCCTAACACCGCATATCTTCGAAATCCCCTTTCTCTCACAAACATGAGTTAATGATCTCTGTTTCATTGTTTCTTTCTGCATATCTATCATGTTTGTAAGCCTTTTGATCTTACTAAATATGGAGCAAGGACTCTTACTCAGGGCTCTTGTCTCCTCCCAGACATTAGCCTCTCTCGTATTCAATTCTGTGTCTGCTCTCTTGCTGGACAAGAGAGAACTTCAGACTCAAAGTCTGTGACGTAGCTGTACACAAGAGACACATTTGAGAGAAGCTGCAGTTTTAGTTGAGAACTCTGTGGAAGACCAGCATTCATTTGTCAGTGGTAAAGTGTAGCCACAGAGCAATGAGAACACAGTGAAGTTCAAGACCAGAATCCTCCCCACTACCTCCTGAGAACCTCCAGGAGTTTTATCTGCTAAGAAAATGGAAGTGATCTAGTTTCAAGGCCTGACTAAAAAGTACTTCTGCACAAACCCTGACAGGTCAGCTTTAAGTTTATTAAAGTATTTGAATCCAATGGAGTAAACTCAGAATATTTACATAAATTATTCTGTAGCCAAGACTGCCATTTTTCAAGAAGTGCTGAAATTTTTAGGTTTCTTACCTGTACTTTCCATCTGAAAAGAAAAGTGAACGTTTCAGCACAGTATATATTTCAAGTTTTTTTTGCATCAGGTTTTTTATGCATCAATAATGAATACATTCTCATTGGTTACTTTATTCCTTCTGTTCTGCCTCCAACTTCTTGTGTTACTTAGGTTTTATTTTGGAAATGGCTGTCATTAATCAAGCATTTCTAAAGCTGTCTTCTTTCTTTATGTTTACTTTGGGTAATATTTGAATTTATTCTTTTGAATTTATTCTACCTGTTTTTGGTGAAATTGCTTTCAAAATATGTTGAGATCAGTGGTTGTAATTCTTGATTATAGTTTATAGTAAGAAAAAGTTAAATTCATGTAGTTGGGTATGTGTCCAATGATCCAGTATCAAAACACCAAGGGGAAAAAATAGCTGATAACATATTTGCCTATTACTGTATTATTAAAATCTTCTCAAAGTTAGGAATTCTCTCCTGGCCATCACTGTATCCTTAAATACTAGCTACTTTGACCTGGCAAATGAGACTTCATGTGACAAACAACTTTCATTAAGTAATTGAATGAATGAATGAATGAATGGAGTGTCCTGAGGCAAGTTCCAACTTTACATGAAAAGAGCCACTGGAAAATCATTTAGCCAATGAAAAATTTAATAAGCCAGAAAACTAGTTAACGTTTAATAATAAACTAAGGTATTCAATTTTGGGAAACAAAAATGAGAAGAAAATAGCTTTTCTAAACACTGAGGGGAAAACTCTTTACAAATATTAAACAAGTGCATTTATTTTATAATAGCTTTAAATTTTCTTCCTTCTAACTCCTCATCTAGGAAGTCACCACACTCCTCCATCTTCAAAGTTTATGTCAAAATATTCAATTTTGGGAAGCATACCAAGTGAACAAGTGGTGCCCTCAATGCATTGTGCCATGCAGCCCTTTCTAATGAACAAATACTTAAGACAGAGATTTTGCATCTTATCCCTCTGTAGGTCATATTCCACGAAATACTAATTTTAAATTCATGGGTCATTTATGGAAAACTCTTCAATATATGTGAACCATCTAGATACGTGGTAATAATCTTATTTTAGAAAATGGTTTAGAAACATTCTTTCACTATTTCTTTGGCTATTTACCTAATCACTAGTTACCAGCACATATAATAAAACATATTTAAATAAAGGAACATAACACACAGGTAATACTAAAGAATAACTATAATTCAGATTACAGAGATATAAATAACTATTTCTAAAGGCTGTAGAAAGCTCAGCACATAGGAAGGTGGTATCAGTTTAAGTTTTCAAATTATCATGAAAATATATCTTAGGATAGTTCCTATTAATTTTCAAATATAAGGTTTTGCTTCAAATTATTTATTCATTTCTTGGTAACCAAAAAATAGCATTTTGAAGAATGTGAAAGCATTATTTATTCTTAATCATCATTTACATTTCATTTGTACTTTCTGATTTTAAATATTATGTAAGTATATTCATGAATAAGTTTAATAAATGATACTATCAAATATACATATATGCACATATACATATATATTTTTAGCAGGTTCAAACTAAACCTGCAAAAATTGTTCTATTTTTCCATTTCTTTGCCATATTTTAAAGGTTTCTTTAAATATTATTTGTTTCTTGTTAAAAGGCTCTTTTCAATGGAAACTGACTCTATTTATAATTTTATTCAGAGTTTATATATCTTGCATCTTGTGCCAGGGTTAACACTCACAAAACTGTTTTCACTCTGAAAATTCAAATCCGTGGATATACCTAATCAAAGAAAGTGTGATGAGACTAAGAATATAGAGAACAATGGGATTAATGAATTTAGTAAATATGTTTCCTGGGGCAGGCCCAAACCACACTCTTCATCCTCATTTTGATAAAGACACTGTAACTTTGTGTGAGCAATCACAGTCTCTTTCAGACAATAATCTAAAGGGTATTTTGGAATACATGCACACTGAAAAATATATTTATGGCCTATCTCTCTCCAAAGTAAATGGCTGGGAGATTCTAGAAAGTTATGCACCCAAGAGTTCAAACATTAAGAAAATAAATAAGATTTCTATCATTTAATTTTCTTCTATTTTCTTTTATTCAGAGAACCAGTAGACTCACTCACATACATAGAAGCATATACCTTAAAACGAAGGACAGTTACAGCAGGAACTTCACAGCTGAAAGCCTGTAAGACTGTCTCATGGGTAGTATATTAGAGAATGTATAGGCACAAGTCGTTGGAAAATACAGGACAAGTTAGAACCAAGAATGCCAAAAAAAAAAAAAAAAAAATCTGAAAAAAAAACATGTTTATTAAATTCTCCTATCTGCTATTAGGAACTTTAAAAACCACTGGCTTCCTTGATGTTGAGACTCTCATCCCTTCCTTTGTCTGTCATTGCCTCCCTCCCTTCCTTCTTTCCTTCCTTACTCCCTGTTTCTCTCTTCTTCCTTCTACCTTCCTCATGTGCATCTCTCTCTCTCCCTCCCCTCCCACCTCAGTAGCACGTGTTAAAAATCATTAACTAAGACACTTGCTCAATTAAACCTCTGAAGTATGATCCCAGAGCCTACATTCTTAGCCCCTAACATCTAACCACCTCATGATTTCAATTTCTTTCCATCTATGACCTCAAAGAGATAGAGCATGGGTTCTTTTTCATTAATGTTGTATAATGCTTTTAATTTAAACAAGCATGTGCACGTGTGTGCAATTTAGAACTTTAATTATTTTTCATATCTGCTTTTATTTATTTATTGTTGATTCTTTAAAAGATAGGCTTTTTAAAAAATCTAATTTAAAATCTCTTTATTATTGCAATTTTTTGGCATAATAATCCCTTGCAGTCTGCTGACTGTCCTTTTAGTAGGTTTTGTGCACAGTAGCTACCACGTCAGGCTGCCAAAATTTTACTGTGTTCATATTTTTTTGCTGTGTACCAGGCTCTCTTTTCTAGGAGGTGAGGATAAAAAAAACCCTTGACTTCCAGGAAACAGAATACATATAAACAAATGTAAAATCAAACAGTGTGTCAGTTGGCAGTAATTACTATCAAGGTTACAGAGTGCAGGAGAAGGGGAAGAAAAGTGTTAGAGAAAAGACATATTATATTTTAGCCAGTCTCAAATTTATGTTAACTTCTTGGTTTAGAGATTTCCATCCCATACAGACAAACAGATAATGTTGATTCAGATTTCATACTACACGTAGCACAGTAGCACCAGCCTTTTAGAGTTCTCCTGGAAGATATTTATGTAAAGATGTGTCTATGTTTATGGATTCATATGTGTATATTTTAAAAATATATATAGATAATGCATATATACAAAGATTATACAGAGAGAAATTACACACACACACACACACACACACACACACACTTTTTTGTTTTCTTCCAGGAATTGACTCACTTTTTTTTTTCTTTTTTTTTGTTTTTCATTCTTCTGGGATGATGGCCTGCCCCAGCTTCATGTGTTGATCTCCATTCTGGTTTTTTCCTCTCACTCCGGAGTCTATGTCTCCTGTTTCAAAATGGGCATACCATCTCAGGCGCTAGCCCTCAGGTCTTATTTCTGTTCGGATGACATTACAGTCACCACCATATCACTTTAAGAGTATATTGCAAGCTTATTGAAAGTTTACTGCTGTAATTTTAAGTTTCCTTTTGATCTTCAGCTTCTGGGAACCTCTGAGATGTTTTGTTTGTTAAAAATGCCAACTTTCTAGGTGTTTACTCTAGGCCCAACAGTATTGGGCCTATATTGGCTGAATCCATTATGCTGTTGGCTGCTGTGATACTAAACTCCCCTGAATTTCCTCATTTAAGTCTTCTTCCCATGGGTTTTTTTTTCAAATTTTAGTTTTTCTTTATGATTTTAGTGTTTCTCACAATTGAATATTGAAGAAAAAACTTCTTTGTGGGTAACCATGAGCTCTTCTATACTTGGAGCAGGAACATCTAGTAAAAATACAAGAATTACTGCTCCAATAATGCAGCATGGTATGATTTTTCTATTAAAAAGGTCCCCCCCCTCCCATTCTAACATTTCCTCCCTGCTCCTCTCTCTTCTTACAAATTTAAATGCTAGAGCATTTAACATTCTTTTCCCTAAAGAGAAAAGTGATAGCATCAAGGAGAAAAGGGGGGGCTATCTCCCTAACTTTAGAGTTCCAAAAGGTAAAGCCCTTTAGGGAAGACAGAGTGCCCACAACCTGGAAAAACATTTGAAAGAAAGCATCATAGATTAGCTGAAGTTTTCCCTTGGTCTAATTCACCATTCAACCCAGGACACTGGACAGATGTCCTAAGGCGGGGATGGTAGAGGATGAAGAGGTGGTTAGAAGAGAAATTTAGTTATATGCACAAAGGCAGGTCTCAAGCAAGGGAAGTGCCCACACCTGGGAGCTTGGATGAAGCCTTTGAACAAAAGCAAAAGGCACAGATAGTTTGGTAGGTACTGAGAGTAGAGAGGGATAATGAATCATTCTCAGGGAGAGGTGTTTACATGTTGTATCTGGACAGATAGAGCCTTACTTGACATTACAACTGAGACATGTTGGAGAAGCTGATCCACTTCTATGTTTCCACAAAGCCAAGAAATAGTGGGTACAACTCGGCAGACTAGAAGCCATACAACTAGAAACAGGGATGTTTCCACAGGGTGGACCAAGGGCTGAGATCCAGAATGTTCTATAGCTATCTTAGTAGATGCTGAAGAGGACAGATAGCACTGACAATGATCACTATTAATGCCTCATTATTTCATAAGCCTTCCTAATACTACGTCTCTTAAGAAAAAGAGTTGATCTCAGATTGGTTGATATTCATTTCCAGGACCACAAAGGAATGGAAGACAGGAAAAGAAATTAAGTTGAGCTATAGAAACTATAAACAGGTTGTATTACTTACATGAGCTGAATTTAAACCTGCATGGGAAACAATGCCTTCCTCAAACCAAATGTCCCTTTCAAGTTTGTTTATTTGTTTAATTTGAAACGGTTCACCCTAAAACACTCAATGTTTTTCTTTTAGTAGCAAAAACATGTAATACTTGGTATGTATGTTTTCCAAAACACCGATTTCAAACTAATATCCAAGGGCAGATTCAAATACGTACACTCTTTCGTTCATGTCACAGTGGGATGTTGGAGACTGCTCGGGCTTGCTTCCAAGAACCAACTGCACACATTTCTTTCCAGCTCACATTTACTGATGTCTTCCAAGTAGCTCAAAGTTGGCCGTAGTGGGAGTACGTACACCATAGAAAGCAGCAAATGCCATACAACAGGGCATTGTTGTATGCCCTGTTCTCCCAAAGCTGGTGTTAAATCTTTACCAATACACTACTGATTCTGTATGTTTAGCACTGGAGAGCCATTTTTATACTTCTCGTGTTTGTTCTACAAATGATTGTTTTTTTTAGTTAGTTTGCTTATTAGTTTTTGAGCAGAGAATACTCAGTCACATGACATTTTTTTATGCATCCTAGATTTCCAAGTTTCTAATTTCATTAAAGTAATATTTAATATTTTACAAACTAAATGAAATCTTGTCATTGGCAACAATGTCGGTGAAACTAGAGTGTATTATTATACCAAGCGAAATAAGTCTATCAGAGGAAGACAAATATTACATGAGTTCTCTCATACATGGAATTTAAGAAAGAAAACAGAGGAACATAGAAGAAGGAAGCAAAAAATAAGAAGAAAAAAAAAAGCCGAGAGGGAGACAAACCATAAGAGACTCTTAAAGACAGAGAACAAACTGAGGGTTGCTGGAGGGGAGGTGGGTGGGGTAATGGGCTAAATGGGTGATGGGCATTGAAGAAATACTTGTTGGAATGAGCACTGGGTATTATATGTAACTGATGAATTATTATATTCTATTCCTGAAGTTATTTTTAAACTCTATGTTAACTAACTTGGATTTAAATTAAAAATAAATCTAAAAAATTAAAAATCAATAAAAAGTAAAATTATCAGATTTGTAGAATGACTTCTACAGGGCTGGTATCCAGTTTCATGGTCTCCCTCCCCCCAGCAGAGAACTTGGAAGCTTGCATATATTGCACGCATGTGCCTACAGCAGCTACAGAAGCAACAGCTGATTCCGAGGATCGATGACCCAGAGGGTATATTTTCTATTAGCTCTTTCATGGAAAACAGTGGAGTAAGAAACACGTGGTGTAGAAGTTCTTTGGGTAGATATACAAGGATAACATCGTCTGTATTATTTTTTAGAGTACTGACCAATGTCAGACTTTTAAAGAAATTAGTGAGGAGGAAATTAAAGGAAGGGAATGAAATGTTCTGCGAGGGTTAGGATCCTTTCTTTATCTAGCCTGTGAGAATTCAGAGATAACGGATGAAAGACTTGTTCCAGAAGCAAAGGGTGGGAGTTTCTCTTATCAAGTGCAAGGAGTAGAAGTAAATTAAAAGATCACTCAGAAGTGACTTTGTTTATTATCCAGATCTCCCATGTTTTATCTTTTATGGAAAATAACTGTTTGCTAATGCTCTGCATAATGCCCTATATGACAAGGGGCCAGGCGGTGGCCTGGGAGTGAGGCTAAAGACAGGAAAACAAAGTTTAAAAATGGCCCTGAGGATTGCCTGCAGTGGAGAAAAAGGGAGGAGGGATAGGATTTACAGAAAAGCGGGCGATTTCCAGACCCCACACAGACTTCCTTCAGCAATAGGGAAAGAGCTTCAGGATTTCACAGTCACGGAGACTTGGAGGACATGATGTAGAATAATGATCGCTCGCTCAGAGGCCAAGCCAGTTGTCTCCACTCCCTATAGTTTATAACAGTTATTACCTGAGCCGCTGATGCCAAAAAATTATAAAAACTGGCTATTTCTCTAAATCACAATCTATTTTCATCTGCAAAGGGTCTATCATAATATTTTCCACTCACTCAGACTGAAACTTTCATTCAGCACTTAAAGCTATTTTATCCTCCAACACTTTTTTTTTAATCAATCCAATCATACAAACACTGGTCTAAAATAGATGTGAATATTCAAAATAAAAGTTTACACCTTTTATATATTTTATAACTTATTAACTAAGTAGTAGACATGATTTTAGAAACTACATTGGCTAGACTGAAACAAACATATAATAATTGATATGTATTGGCAGGAAATATTTTAACTGAAAATATATTAGGTTTTTTTTTTAGAAAAATATAGAATGCAATATTGTAGGAACATGCACATGAGTAAACTGTAGCACAACAGTAAATTATAGTGAATGGAAAGTTGAGAATTGAGCCACTTCCATTCAAGAATGTATAAAATAATTCTAACGGAACTTTATTAAGAATTCCTATTACTAGTGATTCAAATTAAGAAAAAATGCTATTGAGCAGATGAGGGATTTTAAGGCACCGATAGAATGAGGGAAAAAAAGTCTCAGGTGATGAGTCTCTCCCTTGCTCTCAATTAAATGCAATAATTATTTTAATTCACTTATTCAACAAATATTCACAGGAACCTACCATATGTCAGGTAATCTTTTAGACACCGGAGATACAAGAGGGAAAAATAGGGGCTCCTGGGTGGTTGAGCTCAGTTGGTTGAGCGGCCTGCTTCGGCTCAG
>NW_024412376.1:61390208-61415442 GCF_014898765.1 Herpailurus yagouaroundi
CCTCAGGACTGGAAAATTCACCTGGACTGAAGGGTTTAATTTAAAAGTTTCTAGTCGTTGCTAGTTTATGGAGGAACACGAAGCTAGGTAAAGTGAACACAACACAACAAAACAAAAACCAAACCAAAGATACACAGAAAGTACAGCTACAACTTTATGTTCTCCGCACTCGCACTCTCCTCCAAGGCCCCCCGTGGAGGGGGGTGGGGGGGGGGGGGGTTGGGGAGGGTGGAGAGTTGCTGACTGGGAATTCAAGACGAATTTTTGCCTGAGAGGAAAAGGGAAGCAGTGAGGTTTCAGGCCTTGGACTTTGAGTAGATGCCTGAGAGTATTGGTCAGTTCTCTCACATTCCTGCTTTTGGGAGAAGGGTGGGGCCACGAGGGCTTTCTTTCTAATTATTTACCGATATATTTTAATTCCCCATTATAGCAATAAATGATTCCAGCAGAATATTTACAATATCCCAAGGAGGAAATAAAACAAATACCCATAGACTTACTACACAGGCAAATACTCTTGGTATTTTGGGACATTTTTTTTTCTCCTGTGTTCTTTTAAAGCGTGGTTGTATTTATATAATACGATCAAAATTACATACTAATTTAAAATTTCATGCAAATGTAATATGCTATATTAAGTGCTGATGTCGAAAATAAATGCATTTCATATAGTTTCATATTTAACTTTTATAGATATAGTTTACATCTATATCTATCTATATATTTGTATTTTATCTGATATTTTTTTCTGATTAAAGAAGTAATACAAGATGTGTAACAACCAGAAATTCCAATTTTTCTTGAGAAATATGAAAGTGTGTAGAAAGTAATTTGTAAAGATACCTGCATGGTATCTATCTTAGTTTTACAGTACTAAGGATACACGTATTTATATTCATACATACATTAAACAACTGATATGAAATTTTCAACTCACACGTTTTTTCCCAACAACATTGTCTAGGTGCTGATATATTGCACTCTGTCATTTAAAGTTGCACAGGTATGCATGATATATGCTTCTTCCTTTGTGGTAAAACTTTTCTACCAATATGCCTGAATAATATTCTTTTTATTCCTTATCAGTAAAAATATTTTGCAAGCATTTAGGTTGTTAAGGGTCTTTCCATTTTAGTGTTCTTTGAAATATGACATACTTTGGGTAGTACATTAGTTTTTGTCAATGAAGAAAAGATTTTCTTCCACTGTTTTAAGCTTCCTTGCCTTCACGTTTTCTGTTCTTCAAGAACATCATTTCTGTTCTTTTTTCTTCAAATCTATCAAATCCTGTTTAATTGTTTAATCAATTTAACATTTGGTCTGTATTTTAGATTTCTCAGTTAGTCTTGCTTTTACATCCATCAGTATTATGTATTTATACTATTTTCTTTGTTTTAGATTTTTAAAAATACCTCTTTTATTTATTTTCCTTTTCATCTCATCCTGTTAACTTTTTCTCTCAGATATGCTCCCCTTACAATTTTTTAAATTTCAAAATTGTTGGCTTCTTGAAGATATTTTATATAAAACCCTGTTCCACTGAAGACTCAAAGACTGCTTTTAGACAATTGATTATATTTCAAAAAGTTCTTGAAGTTCATTGGAAATATTAAACCTTTTCCAGAAATTTACTTTGGGTACTAAAAATGGATGGTTTTCAAAATAATATTCAGTGGCAATGTACTGTAATGATTTGACAAGCAGACTAAGGGTCAGAGTATTGGAATCAAAGATTGCTTCCATTACTTACAATAGTAGAACTTTGGCCAAGTTACTTAATACTCTGTGCCTGGCTTCCTCATTGACAAAAGGGAGATGATGTGAACTCATATGAAGTGTATGCCACCACACACATTAGTTGTTTATTAAATGTCAGCTATTAATAGTTAATTACTCTGGCTTTCTAAAAATGTCAGAAGGCAATCAAAATGAATAGCAAACTGGATGCCAAATTTTCTGGTTAAGAATGACATACTCTAAGACTTTTTTTTTCTGAAATTTAAGACAATTTTTTCTCAGTAACTTTCTCTGCCTTGTAGTTAATGGAGAACTCTCCCAGATTCGGGCATTACTTTATTTAACAGACTGAGTTTCTGATACTGATATTGTTTTTGACTTTTTCATTTTATTCATGTGTGTGTTTTTGAAGGAAAGCTGGTAGAAGCTGCTGTTTCAAGTCATAAAACAAACCAAGTCTGTGGATTATTTATTATGATTTCTTCATTCAGGTATGGAATCCTGCAACAATTATCCTGGGCTGCCTGGAGGCTGGGTCTGTTATTCTCCTGGGAGGAAATTGTAGTCTTTATTTTAACCAGGCTACCAGAGCAGTGATTTTCAGATTGAGGCTTTTATATTCTCTCTGGTGAGCTGGAAAGGGGCTAGCTGGGATCAGAGAGCAACCTGAGTGTGCTGAAGGGCCTCTGAACTTTATTACCTAGTTTAGTTTTATCAGACTTAAAGAAAGAAGTAACATTTTACCCAGGACCCATGTATATATAAACCAAAACAAAAGTTTCCTAAAACTCTATTTACTTTTACCATTTGTTATGAACTTTTTTTACTATTCCATTCTATTTTATGTATATATATATAAATAAATACCATCACAAGTTGTTAAATTGAATTTGTTACTTCTGAAGATTTGTGGCAATTTAAGAAAAAAATTTTAGGAATTATTGGATTAGAGCTTAAGGATCATAGGACTTTCCCTTACTCCATATTGATTCTTTTTAAATCTCCATTGAAAATGACCAAAGATGGTGGGGCCTGTGGGTGGCTCATTAGGTTGAGCATCCAAACTCAGCTCAGGTCATGACCTCACAGTCCTGAGTTCGAGCTCCACAGGCTCTCTGTTGTCAGTGTGGAGTCCCTTTTGGATCCCTTGTCTCCTTCTTTCTCTGCATCTCTTCAACTCATGCTCTCTGTCTCAAAAATAAAATAAATATCACAAAAAAAGGGAAAAGAAAGAAAATGACCAAAGATGAGATGTGTATGAATGATACAGAAGGATATTAAATCAGATGTACAGTACATAGACAGAAAATAGGTCAACAGCAAAACAAGTGTAAAAAGTAAATGCCTAATCAAAATATCCAGAATTTTTACTAATATTTATTGTATGCAAATTTATTTTCTGCATTTGGACAATTTTGCTTTCATAGGCTGGAAATCTGAAAAGAAGAAAGATCAACTAAAACAAGTTGCTTTGTGTCATTCAAAGGATGGAGAGGTTGTTCTCTGGCAAAAACCAAAAGTTTGTAGAAATTGCTGTAGAGGCTGTAGAAATTGCAAACTCATGTCAGTGAAGTTTTCCAAGCGTTTATTATTTCCCCTTTAATTTAAGAACAAATAGGGGCTCCTGGGTGGCTCAGTTGGTTGAGTGTCTGGCTTCGGCTCAGGTCATGATCTTGCGGTCAGTGGGTTGGAGCCACACGTCAGGCTCTGTGCTGGCAGCTCAGAGCCTCGTGCCTGCTCCAGATTGTGTCTCCCTCTCTCTCTGTGCATCCTTGGCTCATGCTCTGTTCTCTCTGTCACTCAAAAATGAATAAACGTGAAAAGGTTTTTTTTTTTTAATGTAAGAATAAATAATTCTTATCTATATTGGTAACAGATAAAAGTAAAGGAAAAGAATAATCAGACACCAAACATATCTTTTATGTTTGCTTTTTTCTTCTTTTATAGGCAAGCAAATTACTGTAGCTAAAAACTGGCATTTTACTCTGTGCCATAACATGTCAGAATGATCTGAGATATATATATATAAAGTTCTAAATTCAACTTATGATGCCCTAAGGACAATGTAGGGCTAATATTTTATAAGCCAAAAAAACAGACATCTGAATTATTGTAGCTTCTTGTTATTGCACACCAGGATTTACTGTACCTGCCTAATTAGACAGCTAAAAGTACCATAAAGGAATCTTCGAGCGTCTTAAGTAGTTTATTTAGCGTAAAGTTTTCTAGTTATTTAGCTTTGGGAAGTCTGCTGATATAAGGGTACAGTATCATTTTTCAAGTCTAACGCTGGCTCATAGTCAAAGAGAGAGTGAGAGAGAGGAAGAGAAAAGAAATTATTTCTTTGTCAAATTAAGTCATTTTTCAAGGGTCCCAGGGGGGAATATACTTACTCGCTTCATGTAACAGAAATTGGTAGGGAGGTTAGGTCAAAAACATTGTTCTGAAACTGAAGTGAGAACTAACAGCTGAGAAATGTATGTTTAAATTAGAGGTTCACATGAAGTATCAAAAGTTCAAAGAGTGTCTTTATTTCCATTCTATGTGTTTCGTATCTATTTAACTGAAAGGCAGAAATAGTTGAATATTTTGAGTAATTTGTACACTCAGTGTCAGGACAGGGGGTGGTGATTAAAAAAGAGCCTCTCTTGGGGCGCCTGGGTGGCCCAGTCGGTTAAGCGTCCGACTTCAGCCAGGTCACGATCTCGCGGTCCGTGAGTTCGAGCCCCGTGTCGGGCTCTGGGCTGATGGCTCAGAGCCTGGAGCCTGTTTCCGATTCTGTGTCTCCCTCTCTCTCTGCCCCTCCCCCGTTCATGCTCTGTCTCTCTCTGTCCCAAAAATAAATAAACGTTGAAAAAAAAAAAATAAAAAAAAAAAAAATAAAAAAGAGCCTCTCACAAGACACTGCCATAAAGTTGGCAGTTATTTGCAATTTGATAGCTCTCTTTTCCACTTCTTGGTCTATCTGCTCCTAGACGTAAGCATACTCAATCAAATGAGTTTTAAAGTTTAGTCCTAAAAGCTGTATTCTATAGGCAAACCCTTTAGGATGTTTTTTAATTTTCAGGCTTATGTACATTTATGTTCATTGTAGTCAAGCTAATTTTCTTTTATACTATAAAATTTGAAAAGATCACAAACAATTTTCTATTTAGATTTATCCCCCACCCCACATTGAATTTGACTAAATTCTAGAATAAGAAAAATACTTACTTTTTGTTGTACTTCAGTCCTATTAAAATATTTTGAAAAAGAAATTGAATAATTAACATCCATAAATATTTTTAAGGAATTATCAATAAATTATTATGAATTTTGTCTTCTACCTTAAAGGAAAAAAATAATTTGTCGCCTATTCATTTTTCTCCAATCTTCAGGTCAGCTGAATAATATACTATCGATGAAATAAAATACTCCAGGATTAAATTTTAAAGGAGCAGGAGGAACCTTTGAAAACTATTGCCACACACTTCAGGTGCTCTATTTTCTGTCTTTAATTAACTCTGGCATCTCTTCGGCTTCACTCTTTATTTTTTTTCTTTTTCTTGTAATTTTTTTACTCCATATAAACAACTTTTAGTAGTTTCTCAGTGTTTGTTTATACCTTCTTCCATAGTAATGGAATTTTAGGTGGATTAAAGGTATTTCTCAGCTTCCTTTGCAACTAGTTATGGCCATTCAAATGTAATATGCTTCATGTTTTCATCTGTGAAATCTTTAATGGCTTAAAATAATACCTGAACATGATAAGCACTATTTACATTTTAGGAAGGGAAGGAACATGAATTAAAAAAAAATACAACACTTACTTCCAGGTTTTGCTTTAAAACAAACAGGCATAGCTCCTCAAGTTTCTTACCTTCTTTTCACTAAGTTGAAGATGGCTGAACTGGAGCGGTCATGTTGGGCTCCCACGTTAATGGCAGAGAGAGATTGATACAGGCACTTACTACTCCCGGATACCTGCCTACCATTAAATTGTCATATGAGAGGGAAATAAATTTCCATCTTCCATAACCCACTGAAATTTGGAATATCTTTGCAGCTGGGGCTTATCCTGTAATCAACTAATATGGATTACTAATAATTTTTTGAAGAAATTTTTTAGAAAAAAAATTTTTTAACAATTTTAGTTTTGGAAAAAACAAAACTAGTTATTAATTTTAAAATAGAACATAGAGGTTTGTTTGGCATAGTTATTAACTATAATGTAAAAAATAAGAAGCATTTCTCTCAATATAAATTTTTTAACATACCAAGGCATAGATTAGTTAAATTTGAGTAGTTATAATTATATTAACACATAAGTAGAAAGATTATTAATTTCAAATTTATTACTCCACAGAGAAATTTAATAGGGTCAGGTTTATCTTATCTTTCAGTCTGGTAGACATGCATTATGCAGCTCTTACTATATACGGCACTTTACCAACAACCTCTTCTCTACAGAAAATGATCCAGTATTACATACAAATTGTGTACAGACTTCCAACCAAGCCTCTCAAATCCTTCCCTTTCCCATTCATGTCCAACAAAATCACTAGATTGTTTTAACTTATTATTTTTCAAGATAGTTTGCTGTAATACAAAACTCTAAGACTTCCCTGCATGTTTAAAACTTCACATTTTTTGGCACATTATTCAGAAATCGTCAATATCAAGTGCCGATCCACTTTTTTGTCTTCTTGGTTTATCCTTTTTTCCAAGTATTTCATGTTTTATCCAAGTAGGTAGAATGAGTCATGATTGTCTTATTTTTTCCATAGCACAATTGCTTTGCATATATTAGTATAATAATCATGTTGTTTTGTGGGTATTTGCTTATCTGCCTTCTTTATTATTCTGTGAAATTTGTGAAAGACAGGTATTTTATAGAATTCTCATTTTATACACTCCAGCATTTATTCCAGCATTTTAGTATTGCATTTCAATTTCAGTTATTTTTCTAAATATTGCCTGAACCATTTAGCTGTAGGAATAGAATGCTTTAGAATCATAAATTAAAAATGAAGTTTCTTATGTAATGCTTTATGTATGTGTGTATGTATGTGTATGTGTGTGTGTGCATGCGTGCATGTGCACGTACACCTTACATCAGACATTGAGCCAAAAGATACTTTAAAAAATATCTTACATGTATAACATTTTTATGGGAATAATCAACATATACAAAAATACACAGAATACCACAAACAGCTACCATACACCTATCAATCAGTTTTAATATTGTCAATTCACTTCCAATCTTTTTTTTTTTTTAATTTTTTTCCAACGTTTTTTATTTATTTTTGGGACAGAGAGAGACAGAGCATGAACGGGGGAGGGGCAGAGAGAGAGGGAGACACAGAATCTGAAACAGGCTCCAGGCTCCGAGCCATCAGCCCAGAGCCTGACGCGGGGCTCGAACTCACGGACCGCGAGATCGTGACCTGGCTGAAGTCGGACACTTAACCCACTGCGCCACCCAGGCGCCCCAATTCACTTCCAATCTTGTGTCATTTCTACACACATAATCTTCCTTCATGGCTTCTTTTGAAGTCAATCCCAAGAGTTGTATCTTTTTATCTGTAGATAATTCATTATGCTTTAAAAAATAAGACCTCTTATTAAAAATGTATCCACCAAACAATTACCACAAATAAAAACAATAATTTCTTTATGTCATTAAACATTCAATAGTGTTCAGATTTCCAATTTAAAAATGAAGTAAATGTTTTCAAATTTTAATGTATAGATTTCTTGCCCATAAGTTTTTTTAAAGTTTTTTTTAATGTTTATTTATTTTTGAGAGAGAGAGACAGAGACAGAACACAAGTGGAGGAGGAGCAGAGAGAAGGGAAGACAGAATCCGAAGCAGGCTCCAGGATCTGAGCTGTTAGCACAGAACCTGTGTGGGTCTCAAATCATAAACTGAGATCATGACCTGAGCCAAAGTCAGATGCTTAACTGACTGAGCCACCCAAGTGCCCCCTCCATTTTAAAAAATTAATGTTTATTTTTGAGAGAGAGAAACAGTCTTTTTAAAAAATTCCAGTATAGTTAGCATACAGTGTTATGTTAGGTTAAGGTGTACAATATAGTGATTCAACAATTCTGTACATTACTCAGTGCTCATCAAGGTAAATGTACTCTTAATCCTCTTCCCCTATCTTACCCTTCCCCCCACCTGCCTCCCTTCTATTAACCATCAGTTTATTCTCTATAGTTAACAGTATGTCTTTTGGTTTGTCTTTTGTTTTGTTCATTTGTTCTGTTTCTTAAATTCCCCATATGAGTGAAATCATATGATATTTGTCCTTCTCTGATTTATTTCATTTGGCATTATACCCTGTCAAGCCATCCGTGTTGTTGCAAATGACAAGATTTTATTATTTTTTATGGCTAATATTCCACTATGTGTATGTGTGTTTGTGTGTGTGTCTATGTGTACCACATCTTCTTTATGCATTCATCTATTAGTGGACACTTGGGCTGCTTCTATAATTTGGCTATTGTAAATAATGAGGCAATAAACATAGGGGTGCATGTATGCCTTTGAATTAGTGTTTATTTTATTCTTTGTACAAATACTCAGTAGTGTGGTTCTTTGATCATAGGAGAGTTCTATTTTTTAATTTTTTGAGGAACTTCCATACTGTTTTCCACAATGGCTGCACCACTTTGCATTCCCACCAACAATGCAAGAGGGTTCCTTTTTTTCTCCACAGCCTTGCCAACACTTGTTGTTTCTTGTGCTTTTCATTTTAGCCATTCTGACAGGTGTGAGGTGATATCACATTGTGGTTTTGATTTGCATTTTTCTGATGATGAGTGATGTTGAACATCTTTGTATATCTTCCTTGGAAAAAATATCTGTTCATGTCTTTTGCCCATTTTTTAATTGGATTACTTGTTTTTTGGTGTTGAGGTGTATAAGTTCTTCCTATATTTTAGATACTAACCCTTTATTGGATATTTCATTTGAAAATATCATCTCCCATTCACTAGGTTGTCTTTTAGTTTTGTTGATTGTTTCCTTTGCTATGCAGAAGTCCCAATGATTTATTTTTGCTTTTGTTTCCCTTGCCTCAGCAGACACATCTAGAAAAATGTCGTTACAGCTGATGTCAGAGAAATTACTGCCTGTGTGCTTTTATGGTTTCAGGTCTCACATTATATCTCCTACCCACATCTTTTTATATTATATACTGGTTTGTCTTTTAAAGTTTGTCACTATCTGGATTTTGCTATAATAATATAGTGTTTTGTCTCCTATATTACTTCTGCTATTGGTAGTTGGGTCTACTGGTTTGATTAGTATTGGATTTTTTTTTTCTCATTGTACTAATTCAGGGTAATGTCATGTTCTTTTATCTGGAGGAACATCATAATATTTAATGTGCCAGTTTCTCAAAAGCAATGTTTAGCTATTTGTTATTACCTGTAGAAACCTTTGGGGTGCCTGGGTGGCTCAGTTGGTTGAATGTCTGACTTCAGCTCAGGTGATGATCTTTCAGTTTGTGAGTTCAAACCCCGCCTTGGGCTCTCTGCTGTCAGTGCAAAGCCCACTTTGGATCATTTGTCCTCTTCTCTCTCTGCACTCCCTGCTCATGCTCCCTCTCTCAAAAATAAATAAATATTTAAAAAGACTATAGAAACCTTCTACTATGATTTAAGAGCACAATCTTCAAGCTTCAATAAGTCCAGGAGCTCCTCTGATCTTCAGACTTGTTTTTTTAGCCAATCAAATCAATTTTCACAGGAAAAAAAGACAAAAAAAATTGAGTTTGGAGAAAAGCACCAAATATTCTAACGAAAATATGTTGAATTATAATACAGTGTTGTAGGAGATTGAACCACAAGTAAATGCTTAAAAGAATGTCATAAAGGGGCATCTCAGTGGCTTAGTTGGTTAAGCCTCTGACTCTTGATTTCAGATTAGGTCATGATTGAAGGGTTGTGGGATTGAGCCCCAGGTTGGGTTTCATGCTGTGCATGGAGTCTGCTGAAGATGCTCTCTCTTTCCTCCACTCACATTTGCTCCACTCACAGTTGCTTTCTATGTCTAAAAATAAATTTAAAAAATAAATAAAAAAGAATGTCATAAAGAGAAATATTGTAAGGTTTACAATAGGTTGGTCAGGCAAGATCCTAAAGAGATGTTGGATATGGTTAGGAAAAGTTTTCATGTAGAGAAAAAGATGGAGAACAGAGGCAAAGGATTAGTTGACTGTAAGTTTGATATGAAACAGTATAACATAACTACATAAAGACAAAGAATACTCTTTATAATATCTTATTCCATTCTGTAACATATGAAAATAGGTTTAGTTAAACATTGAGGATTTTGATAATATTTAAAAGCAATTAAACATGATCATTGAACAGTTGGAGCCTCTGTCCTGCTTAGCTTGAAGAAGCAGCACGTGTGTGTGTGTGTGTGTGTGTGTGTGTGTGTGTGCATGTAATGGTATATGGGGGCAGTGTTAGATCAGCGGCATGATAAGAAAAGTTTAAAATATTTGAAAGGATATCATTTGGGACTTATTCTGTCTAATTTCAGAAGAAAAACCTATAACTGGTGGATAGAAACTGTAAATAGATGGATTTGGTCTCAAAAAAAATTTCATCTGTGGTAAATTAAAATGAGTTAAATTTTGGCAGACTATTGATAACCTCTTTAGGATTGTTATACAAGAGATCTCTGTTTTACATCAAAAACCACATGACCCTTTAAGGATGCTCTAGAGTAAAATCTAAAGCAATAAATTCTAAGTGAAATAGAAGCCACCCTGGTTGAAACCTTCAGAAACTAAGCTTATTCCCATAGTATATTACTTAGCTAACACATTCTCTAAACCTTGTTCTGCCAAATTCTGTCACTAAGGATGTAATACATAGAATGAGATGTTGTACAAATAATTCTAGCTTCAAGGACTCTTTTAATGACAAGCTTTCTGTTTATTCTTTTATCATCCTCCTCCTCATCATCATCACTACCAGTAACATTTTGCTATTACCTTAAATCTTAGAAATCAGAACTCAGCTACAGCAGAGAGTATCAGGTTTTATGTTTTCAAGTCCCCAGCATTTCTTCAAAGACAGGAATTTAGGACAGTTGGAGAGGAATGGAAGCTGCCAGGTCTGTCTGGTTTGTCAGTCCATTTGAGATTCTAGAGGATTTCTAGAGGTGGCTAGGAAACATAGGTGAGAAATGTGTAAGAGGGAGACAGACTAGCTGGGACACGCTGGCAAAATTCCCTTACGATTACTAGTAGCCTGGAATCAGCATTTGGCTCAGCCCAGTTTGGGCTTGCATTTCCCATAGGCATGTCCAGCTTCTTACGTACCTGGTCTTTTATCCCCTTTTGCTTGGTTGTTTCTACGTCCCTATATAGTAGCTGTTTGATTTCAGGATTCCATCTGCCCATCTTGAGACAATGCACACATGGTCTATGCAGCACAGACTCCTTCTTTCCAGGAGGCAACATTTATAGAATGTTTTGTCTCCTCTCCCACTTCCACTCACTCCTATCCTTTATCTGTTTTTTCTCAATCCATCCCGAATTTCCAGAATCCACCAACATGTACTCATTCCAAACCCCAAGAACATAGAGACAAGATTGTTTATCTAAAAGTTATTGTCAATATACCTTTTCCAGGATATACACATACCCATGGGTAAAGCAGAAGGGGGTGAAGTGAGGTGAATGATGCAGATGTTGTGACAACAGCATTGCTGTTGGCCTCTGACCATATGTCAGAAGGAATGTCATCTGCTTCAGGATAGTGGTTGCCCATGGGTAACTGAAACCAGGGACAGCATAACTGCAAATAAGTGGGGACTGCTTTCTTTTTCTTTCTTTCTTTCTTTCTTTCTTTCTTTCTTTCTTTCTTTCTTTCTCTTTCTTTCTTTCTTTCTTTCTTTCTACATTGTTTTCGCTTCTAAGATTTTATTTAAATTAAAGTTACTTAACACATAATGTAGTATTGATTTTAGGAGTAGAATTTAGTGATTCATCACTTACATATGATACCCAGTGCTCATCACAAGTGCCCCCCTTAATGCCCATCACCCATGTAGCTATCCCTCTGCCTACCTCCCCTCCAGTAATCCTCAGTTTGTTCTCTATAGTTCAGAGTCTGTTGTGGTTTGCCTTCCTCTCTATTTTTGTCTTATTTTTTCCTTCCTTTTCTCTATGTCATTTGTTTTGTTTCTTAAATTCCACATATAAGTGAAATCATATGATATTTGTCATTCTCTGACTTATTTTGCTTAGCATAATGTAATCTAGTTCCATCCATGTCATTGCAAATGGCAAGATTCCATTCTTTTTGATGACCAAGTAATATTCCATGATATATATGTGTGTGTGTGTGTGTGTGTGTGTGTGTGTATACAATCTCACATCTTTTTTTTTAATATGAAATTTATTGTCAAATTGGTTTCTATACAACACCCAGTGCTCATCCCAACAGGTGCCCTCCTCAATGCCCATCACCCACTTTCCCCACATCTTTATCCATTCATGAATTGATGGACATTTGGGTTCTTTTCCAGAATTTGGCTATTGCTGATAGTGCTGCTATAAGTGAAAAGTGCCTTGGCATCAATTACTTACAGTGTCTAGGCTTCTCAAAATGTACAAACAAAACCACACATGTATGTAAGTGAACTGGTTCTTTTGCACAAAGCACTTGTTCACAAAAATATTCACACCGTGGCAGTTATTGTATTATTAATCTAAGTATTTGAATAAAAATAACAAAATAATACAGGCTTTAAGATGATGATAATAATTGAAACAATGAAAAAGCAATTTTATATCTGCTCAATTTCCATTGTTTTTGCTCTTTTAAGTTGCCTATCTTAAAATTGTATATTCTTAGAATTCTATAATATTGTAAATACACTGATTGGAGCTCTAACAGAGTAATTATATTTTTATTTAATGAACAGCTCCAGAAAGTAAACAATTGAAAATGTAGGGGGATAATAATATATTTGTATACACACACACACACACACATAAACATGCACACACTTATACATAATTGTACATGGAGAGACAGAGAGGCAAAGAGAAGGAGAGACAGGAGAGGTAGTGAAGAATATGAAAACTTATTAAGACAGAGTCTAATCATTAGAATCATTAGGGCTAAATATGAAAGGCAAGTTTTTATATTTGAAAATTGTTGAGTGATTTCTCTTGAGATTGAATTTCTTTTGAACTAAACTTTGACAATTAACTACTTTTGAGTTATTTATTAAGTAAAAGAGTAACCTTTTATAGTTTATTTTCTATTCATGAAGATAGACAGTCTATGACTCATCAGTCTTCTATTTAAAAAAAATTAAAAACACTGTAAAGTCTTGGTTTCCTTTTTCATGTCCTCTACTCTTTTCATTTAATCTGTCTAAATCATGTAAATTTCAATGGTGAATAAAGAGATTCTATTCATTGGAAATGGCTTGGGAAATACAAATGCTGATCCATAGGTAGGTAGATGATCAACTAGAAATAGAAACAGATACATTTCCATGTCATGGGCCATGAACTTGAAAACAATTTATTATTCTTTATATTTGTACATCTTTATCTGCTGATATTTAATATATTATTTATATTTTATAAATAGAAGTAACAAAGGAGTTTTTTTTTCTTTTTCTAAGTAGTTTAAGTTAAAATTTGGAGTATTGACTTCTTATGCACAAATATGCAAAATATTCTACATTCAATAACCAAGACAGCATTTTTTTTAAACAACTAGTGATTTCAGGGAGAAAACAAATGAAAAAAAAATCTTACCAATCCTTTGCCCTCCATGGAGTCTCAAAGGCCAACCTAGATCAACTGGGTTACACTGCTCTAAGTCAGCAACCAGGTAATTGTGTAATTCCTAACATGAATCTCTGGTCTCTCTCTGTCAGACTTTTTCCAATAAGCTTGTGCTTAGCCACTAGTATACTCAGTGTTGTCACCAAACTATGTGCCTATCACAACATAACATGTGGAATAGAACAGGACGTACATCATTCATTAGTTCTCCACATCAGAATTGTCTCATCCTTGCTGCTGGTGCTGCTTTGATTTGGGGGCACCAATCATCCACTAAGTTTCCTTTTTTGAGGCTCAAGTTCATACTATTTTTATTTACAGATGGGATTCCAGCCTTTGAAGTCTACTTTCTTGAACTAATTATGGCTTTGGCTGCCTTAACTCTTTACTATTCATTCTTCATTTTGCTAATAAGATCTTGAATTCCAGTTGAAAGAACAGAAAACCCTGATTTTCTAATCATTGTCCCTATTTTCCTTTGCTTAGATTTATATAATTGGCTCCCATGTTTAGAGGGTTCTCATCAATTTCTTCTTCCTTGACTATGGAGGGCAGGTCCTCTACCTGGATCTTTTTAATGCTACCTGGACTGTGGTCATGACACCATGAGGAAGATAACAATAACCTTTCCCCACTATTCACTGACCCAAATTCTTTATCAACCAAATTCAAGGCGATATCTTAAAAGGCTAATAAAAGAAACATAGCACATTTTGCAAAGTTTTACATAAATAGAAACAAAAATGCTACACCTGAGTTCAAAGACTATGGGGATACAGGAGATAATGAAAAGTAATGAATATGAGAAGAACTTAGTAGTGATAGTGAATTCTAAGAGAACAAAAAAATAAATAAATCATAATGGAAAAAAGTCTAAATGAAGTCAGATGATTTGTGAAAATTATATATACTCATTGTATCTTGCATATATATATATATATATATATATATATATATAATCATAGCTACACTCCACTCAAGCATATATGTTGGAGAGCAGAGCACCCTCCCCCTCTTAGCAACCAGCAGCTTTTTGCCTTCAAACATCAGGTTTGCCAGTTAACCATATGTGCCTTGCAAATACTACTTTCATTTGTTAGGTAGGCCATGAAGAGAAATAGATCAGGAAGCACTAGGGACAGTCACGCACTGATGGTGTTAGCATATGTTGCCTTGCAAAGGTCTTCTTTAGTTCACTTCATTATAAATATTATAACAACATGGGTTTGTCAAATATAGATTATCTTTTTTAGTAACTGAATTCTCAAACAAAATTATTTGAAATGATGGATTAAAAAATACTTTGTAATAAGTTATATGTAACTTCTTTGTGCCCTCCAAATCCCTGAGGCATACATCATAAATCTCAGATTTTCATTATTGTAAAATAGAAGAGCACAATTATCTAACTTATGACAATGTTTCTAAGCTCCATCACTCTGTACTAAGATGCCTTCTGATTAAAGCTCACAGTATTAATGTTTCTAAAAGTAAGGGCATTTTTCAAGAACTTCAGTTACCAATGCAACATGTTAAGCATGATTTAATTAGTGCAGAACAGGCTGTCTCCAAGGCAATCAAACGAGCCATGTCCTACTCAGTGTGTGTCTCTCATTTTTCATAAGGATGGCAAATTAGGTTCACAAGATATATAGTAAATTAATGTGGAAGATGCATATTAAAATCATCTGGTTCTCTTAGATAAAATTGAAAACTTGGTAAAGATGTGAGGTCTTTGATAAGTCACTTGAAATTACTTTTACTGTCAGTTTTAAAAAAGAATATGCACTGCACTTGTCTCATTAAGGGAAAAAAGAATAAACAAATCATGTGAACTGATCCACCAATACTATAAATATGTTTGGCGCCCATGCTGAGTGTAATCCAATAAAGTGTAGTAAAACCGGAAGCTGACATGTAATGAGAAAAGAAGAAATGCTCTATTGATTTATAGGGGAAAGTTTGTTCTTTGAAATGAAATAAAAGCACCTGTTACCAGAAGAGAATATAAACGCCAAAGGGAGTAGTTCTGTTCATAAAGCTTTCTACTTAGAACTACAGGATTCAGCTTAGTAAATCAAAATTGTATGCAATAAAAGAAAAGCCAAGAACTACTTTGATTGTTAAAATGGCGTTTTAAAGGCTCACTAGACCATCAATTCTGTCACAATGTTGAAAAAAATAAACTGTAGTTGACTATCCAATTGGCCCTTTCTTCCAGAACAAATTTTAAATTGGATTCAAACATCGTCTCTATGTTATATCCTACTGATGTTGACACTTGGCATACAAGCTTTGGTTGCTACTCACAAATGTTCACTGTAGTCCTCTTTATGTCTCAATTTTTTTCTTCTCTAACCCATTTCTTTATACTAAACATTTACTGAGCATCCACTATGTGTGCGATACTCAGAAGTTTGGGGCAAAAATAGACATGGGATAGGGCAACAGCAAAGGAGACTCCAGCATTCTCGGTGCACGATGCCCAAGGTAGGGTCTCCATATCATGAGTTGGATCTGGATGAAAGAAGTGTGCCACCCTCTCTCAACCACTTGCCCAGGACTTAGCCTCAGTGACAGGTAGCTGGGGAAAAATGAGAAATGCTGAAGTCATGTTCCTCCCAGGAAGAAAGCCCTTTGAGAGTTTAGGGGAGAGAGAACCTGGTATTGTTGGCCACAGTCATCTGGATTAGAGTCTGTACCTTGCTCAGCCTGGAGTGGGAGGTAGAGTGGTCTTGGGCCCAATACTATAGTCTTTTTTTTTTTATTATTGGATTCTCATAGATTTTCTTGAATAGATCTTTCTTCACTTGCTGTTTACTTTAAGTACCATTTCCACAGGCTTTAAATGGTTGAGTTTTTTAGATAATTTTCACCAGTTTCACTGGTGAGTCAGTAGAACACCCCACACTGTCTTACTGGAAGTCAGTCTGATATATCATTATTTTTAAACTGAAAATTTTTAGTCAGTGGGTGAAATTGGCAACTTTGAATTTCAAAGAAATAAGATCTTACTTGCCAGACTTGCTATCCTATGTTTCTCAAAGAACTCTGGCTGTTAGTGTAGTGACTTCAAGAAATCTTTCCTTCATCTTGCAGGTACTCAGTGTCCTTCTAAAAGTTAAATAAACAGAAAGAGAAAAGGAAGGAAAGAAGGAAGAAAGGGAGGGAGGGAAGAAGAATGGAAGGGAGGGAGAAGGAGAAGGAACAAACTTACAATTTGATGAACAAATTAGACTTGTATAAGTATTTTGCTATAGACACCAAACCATGTCTTGGGTAAGCTAATATATAATATGCATAGCATATATTTATCATGTTTTAAAAATAACATGTAAATGAATGATTTTTTTTTAAGTATTCTAAACTCTCTCCCTCCTGAAATTTGCTGTCACCTAAGATCCTGACCTCCTACAAGATATTTATGTTAACATTGTCTCTAGGTACCTGGTACCCAGTACAAACTTAATTCATATTTTAATTCATATTTTAAAATATATTTAAAAAATAAATAAATTACTCCATCTTGGCTACCACCTTTGAATAAAATTTAATAGTTTAGTACCATTACATTTGAGAAAAAAAATTAGGACCAACATCAAAGAAGAACTTAATTTTGAGAAGTGAACTTTTTAGAAAAGTTTCTAATCTCAGAAGCACTTAGTTAATGCTAATTAACAGCCATCAATTTAATTTAACTTTTTTCTTCAATATTGCTATTATTGGTCTCCATCTGGACTAATTAATAAGAACCCTTCTTCCACTAGTTCTGATCATCAGCCAAATTTCATTTTCCCCAATCTGGTTTGATTAAGAAATATTGCTACTCCATCTGTACAGGCTTATTTCTCTAATAAGCCAGCAACAAAATGAGTGCTGATTATACCACCAAAGCTATGTTCTAGCATATCTGTTGGGTCTCCATCTTGCCATTTACAAGGTGTGAAAAAGGCTGAAACCGAAAATGTCTCTTCCAGAAAAATGCTCTCTACATAACACATTACAATTTAGAGTTTAGAGCTGGAAGTGTGTTGTTTGGAAGTCAATGATAATTATGAAACTTACCTAGTCAGTTACACATAGAAATTATGAATAACCAACAGCCACAATACTATCAAATGAATAAATTATGCCTTTAAGGTTTTAGAAACAAGGACATCATTTCATGAGGACATATAACTCTTATTTTATATACATATTCACAATAATTTATATTTTATGAAGAATTTTCAATGACATTTTTTTTTCAGAAAAAGGAAGGTTTACGTTATGGTAACTCAACACTAAAACACAATAAGTTCATGCTATTCAGCTTCCAGATATTTGTCTATAATCTATTCAATTTAAACACTTCTATACTTTTATACTCTTCTAACTAGATTGAGTACACTGTGAATTGCACCACCAACTTGATTATTACTTGTTCTCCCAGTGTGACATTTTCTTTTAAGTGTTTATTTATTTGTTTTAAAAGAGCAAGTGCGCACGTGCACAAGCGAGCATGAGCGGGAGGAAGGGTAGAGGGAGGCGAGAATCCCAAGCAGCTGACAGCACAGAGCACAAAGCACCAGGCTCAATCTCAGGAACCGTCAGATCATGACCTGAGCCAAAATCAAGAGTCAGACGCTTAACCTACTTAGCCACCCAGTCACCCCAAAAATCCAAAATTATTTAAAATTTTAAAAAACCCTATATTATTTATAACATCTAATTTTTTGGAAATCAAACAATTGACATTTGTCTTATTTGCAAACAAGTTTTAGAACATCTTTTTCTCAATGACCACAGAAGGAAAGAAATACATTTCAGAAAAATCACTAATAAAAGGATTTTATTCCAGTTATGACCTTTTATTTTGCTCTTGTAAAGAAAAAAAATTAGCACCAGTTTAGGTTGACAACAAAATGGAGAGCAAGGTACCCAGATTTCCCATATATCCCCTGCCTCACATGGGTACAGTCTCCCCCATTATCAACATCACTCACCAGAATGGTACATTTGTAACCAAGGATAAACTTCCATTGATACATCATAATCAGTCAAAATACATATGTTACCTCAGGGTTCACTCTTGGTGTTGTATAATCTTCAGGTTGGGACAAATGTATAATGACATGTGTCTATCAGTATGATGTTGAAAATGAGTGGTTAGGAGTACACATTCTTGCATTGTACCTGATCTCAGTGAAAAACATCTTCAAGTTCCTCACACTTAGTATGATGTCATCTATAGTTTTTTTTTTTTTGTAGATAATCTGTATTAAGTTGAGGCAGAAAAGGAAAAAGAAAAGGAAAAAAAAATTCTCCTTGTGATAAGAACTCTCAAGATTTGCTCTCTTAATAACTTTCCTACATACCCCAGAGCAGTGTTAACTATAGTCATGACATTATGCATTATCTCCTTCAAGAGAATAGGGTTAGGGTCTCTGTATCTTTTTAAGTCCTACAGTTAGTTCTAAGACACATAAAAGTTTGAGAACCATTGCACAGTGCTTTTTAAAATCACAACTTTTGGGGAAGCTGGGTGGCTCCATTGGTTAAGTGACTGACTCTTGATTTCAGCTCAGATCATTATCGCATGGTTCGTGGAATTGAGCCCCACGTAGGGCTCTGTGCCCACATCATGGAGCCTGCTTGGGATTCTCTGTCTCTACCCCCTGCCCCATGCTCACATGTGTGTGCTCTCTCTCACTCTCTCTCTCAAAATAAATAAATAAACTTAAAATAAAAAATAAAATCACAACTTCTTAGTCTTCAGAAGTATGTGTTTTTTCTTTACAATTCTACCCTTTCAGAACTGTCTCTCCTCCCTTCTTCACTTCTTTAGTGGGTTCTCCTGGATCTGACTTTACTTGGGCAGTCTTACCCCCAGTGGGCTCTCAGGAAATATTTGTTGAAATAAACTGTGTAAACAAAGCCTTTATGAAAAATCTGATCTTTAGTCTGCTTTGCGCTAACCAAATTTCATTTCCTTTAGAAATTAGCCTGAGGTTATTACTTTTTCAGAGTAGTGACACAGATTTTGCTTTTCAGATCTATGAGCAAATCATTTAAAATAAAAATCCAAACAGAAACACAATTCTTTCCCCTTCTCTGCCATGTCCATATTGGCATTTAGAAACAGAACTTAAATGATGACAAATTTGCCTGAGGAAAAATTGATTTAATATAATGCTATAATGCTTTATTGCTACTTTGCTGGTAACTGGATGGAGAATGCAGCATGTGGCTCTGATTCACAAATTGCATTTCTAATTCAAGGGCATATTCAATCAATGAAATACAGTTTTTAGTTTAAATTTTAGAACATATTGAAATATTTGATAGAAAATTGAGTTTTGGGGGCCTATGGCTTTCTTCCCCTCAGAGGATCCTAATTGAAGCCAAATTCTAATGAAGCTAATAAAAATTTAGTAGATTGACAGTTGATTACAAGAATGCGTTTGTTGCCAACTTACTAAAATTAATCTATTCCACATGTAAAAACAGCATATGAGGCTATTCTTCTCTTTGACTCATGTTATTTTAGCTTTAATACCTACCTTAGGATCCAAGTTCTCTTATAAGACTATCTTCCCTGAAATTGCTGGTGATAATGCACACATGGCTTTTCATGGCTATACAGGGCTGCATGTGGATCTTAGGCTTTTATATATGCGAGCACATACGTGTGTATTCACACACATACTCTTATTAACAGATCACATGCATGTCAGCCTATATGTAACAACGTTCTATCAGTGTTAAGCTGAGATGCTGAAGCCTACATAAATCAAGAGATTCAGAAGTTGGGTTCTCACAGCAATTTGAAACTAGCACTGATGTTATGTGCTATGACAGGGTTTTTCCATTACACAATCAGATAACCCTGTATAATGTGACATAAATATTTGGCAGATCTTTGCTTTGCAAACATACATATACTGCGTCATGTTGTATAAAAGGCTTCTATAACATGGATGATGCTGAAAATGAAAGCTCTTGGTTTTATATATCATGTGTAAATATTTTGCTTATGAGACATGAATTAATTTTGAAGGTAAAACAATACAAAGGATTGCCCTTTGAAAGACAGTATTTTGTTTAACAATGTATTTCTAATGTTAACCAAAAGAAAAAATGTTGAAGAATTAATTAGTAATCACAAATGATAAATGAAGCCTACATTTGGTAAATATAAGATAAACTATCTCGGCTCATAAAGATATTTTGTCATTAGGTCATAATCTTACAAAACATTAGATACTTGGAAATACAATAAGCCTAAAGAAAAGATTTTAAACGTGAGGAATGAAAAATGAATGTAAAATCTTAGACATAAGCTAATATTCTTATCCTTTATATATCTTAATGAATATTTGGTATAAATGACATAAATATTTTTTATTGTTGTTTTATATATATTTTATAATGAAAATACAATATTTACCAAAAATAGGAAATACTCATTGAATGTGACTATTTAAATGCTTTCTAGATTTTCATCAAATTGCATGAGAAAAATTGCAGTGAAATGCAGTTATTAGCATTTTTGGTTCTTTAACATGTCTAAATCTAAGCATAGGAAACCATTCTTAAATTATTAACCCTCAATTTAAATCAATTTAATTAAATATAATACCAATTACATATCAAACAATATGTAATACTGGTTTGGATTCACAGCAAATAAGAGGCAACTCTTTATTAAGTCATTCAATCTTCTCATACGCTAACCCATTTGGTCTTTAACCCACCAATCCACTTGGTGAATGGTCATTAGGAGTTCTCTGCACCACGCACTTTTCTAGGCTAGGAGATTCTGGGATGAATTAAATAGACATAGGTGGGAACTTCTCTCTGTTTTATGTCCAGCAGGGAAGATAGACATTCAAAATATCAGTATACATGCTTCAAGACACATATTTTCTATCATTTATACATATATACATATATACACAGTATATATAATAACAACTAGTATTTGTTGAAAGTTTATATACGAAGAATCATATTAAGGATTTTACATGTATTAATTTGTTTATTCCTCACAATGACAATGGGTAGGTATTATTACTCACATGTTATAGTGGAGGAAATTGAAGATCAGATTTACTCTAAAATGCCTAAAGTCATACAAATTATCTGGTGTTAATTTACATGAAATACATAGAAGTAAGAATTAGTGTGCAGACATAAAATCCAAAAAGTTACAAAAAGAATAATAATTATAATATTCATTAACTATTGGAGGTTTTTTGACTATAAATAATTCACAAAAAGACCTTTTTAACAAAGGGTTAAATGTTTTCTCTTAAAATGGTCAGTAAAGTATATGAAATCTAATTTTTTAATGAAAAACAGAAATTATGCTTTCTAAATTTAAATATTTAAATTTGTATTCTACAAGAACTGAAAACTACTTTTTACATATTTTTATGTTTTGTACTACAGCTAATAGTACATGATAACTAACCTTCAGGCTTATCCTGGTAGTTTTAAATTCAAAAATAATAAGTTATGAGGAAATTTTTATTTATGAGGTATTATTTGCTATAAAATTTTACACAAGAAAATCATTTTTAAAATGTGACTCAGTTTTGGGCATCTGGGTGGCTCAGTCGGGTAAGCAAACGACTTAGGCCCGGGTCATGATCTCCCGGTTCTATGAATTCGATCCCTGCGTTGGGCTCTGTGCTGGCAGCTCAGAGCCTCGAGCCTGCTTCAGATTCTGTCTCTCTCTCTCTCTCTCTCTCTCTCTCAAAAATAAACATTAAAAAAAAAATGTGACTCAGTTTTTCCCACAACACATTTCCTTCATGTAGTTATGATCTTTAATTTCTCTTTGTTATTAAACTCTATTTTTCATCATAAAAAGAATATGATACAGAATTGTAATTTTTTTCCTCATAGCTGTATACCATGTAAAGAAAAGTATAAACCTTAAAGCAGCATTTCTATTCTCAAAAGCCTTTGGCAAACACCAAAAGACAACATCGAGAATTTTTTGCAGACCTAATATATAACCAAGTTACCATGAGGCTATGAATAAGATCTTTTTCTTTTTTTTTTTTTTTTAATTTTTTTTTCAACGTTTATTTATTTTTGGGACAGAGAGAGACAGAGCGTGAACGGGGGAGGGGCAGAGAGAGAGGGAGACACAGAATCGGAAACAGGCTCCAGGCTCCGAGCCATCAGCCCAGAGCCCGACGCGGGGCTCGAACTCACGGACCGCGAGATCGTGACCTGGCTGAAGTCGACGCTTAACCGACTGCGCCACCCAGGCGCCCCGAATAAGATCTTTTTCAGGGACAGAGAATTATCTAAAATTTATGAAACAAAAAATAAAAATAAACAAAACTTGTCTTAATATATATGCCTCAAGAACCTCTACATTTGGATACTGGACCTGGTTTCATTTAAGATTATTATAAGTAATCCAGAAGCAAGAGCCCTCTATAAAATCTTCACATCCATAGAAGGTGCATTTCCAGATAATTACATGCATATCAATGCAAGGAAATTACAGATCTTTTTTTAAAAAAAATTTTTGATGTTTATTTTTGAGACGGAGACAGAGCGAGCAGAGGAGTGGCAGAAAGAAAGGAAGACACAGAATCTGAAATAGGCTCCAGGCTCTGAACTGTCAGCACAAAACCCGATGCAGGGCTGGAACCCACGAACCGCGAGATCATGACCTGAAGTCGGACACTTAACTGACTGAGTCACCCAGGTGCCCCTCAAATGAGTAATTTCTGCGGCAATGCCTGGCATTTTTACATGTCAGTGGATATTTCCAGTTAGCAAAATTACTATAAAATGGGATGAAATATGGAAAATTATACACATTTTAATATATATTAATTACAAAATAATATGAATCAACTCTTTATGATGTGCAACATGCTATTTTACAGTGTGTTAAGAAAATACAAAAAATTAAGACATGATCTTTAACCTAGAGGAGTATATAGCCTAAATAGGAAATATCACTCGTAAAGAGAGGGCCATAATATTGTAATGAGTAGGTGTAAAACTGTGATGCAGACCTTTAGGACCTCAGAGAGGATGCCTCAGAGGCTGTTGGGAGAAGGTGAAAGGTGTGAAGGGAAGGAGAGGATACTATCAAGAACTTACCCTTAGGTCAACGCAAATAAAAAACAATTCAATGAAACCTGATGGAATACTTTGCAAGTTGATTCAAAAGTGGTAGGTGTATTTGAAATAACTAGAGTTAGGCTGTTCAAACCCTAACATATAATAAAGGGGGATGTAATGAGTGTACTACTACTACTAATGCTATTACTATTTCTACAAGTGTAAGCAAATGCTTGAATAGTCTTTACAGGAACTTAATTGCGGAAGAAAATAACAGGAAAATAATTAGGAGATTCTTGAATGTCAGGGTTAGTGGGTTTGTGCTTAAATCAATAAAATTGGCCAACTATTCTGGCAAGGTGAACAGACAACTATGAGGTTCACTTTTATTTTATTTGCTTATTTTTTTATTGATTGATTTTGAGAATGGGAGAGAGAGCGAGCATGAGCAGTAGAGGGAGAGAATCTAAAGCAGGCTCCATGCCTAACATGGAGCCTGATGTGGGGCTGGATCTCATGACGCCAGGATCATGACTTGAGCTGAAATCAAGAGTCAGAAGCTTAACTGACTGAGCCACCCAGGTGCCCCAATGAGGTTCACTTTTAAAAATGGGGTGCCTGGGTGGCTCAGTCAGTTAAGCATCCTACTTCAGCTCAGGTCATGATTTCGTGGTGGGTGAGTTCGAGCCTTGTGTTGGACTCTGTTCTGAGAGCTCAGAGCCTGGAGCCTACTTCGGATTCTGTGTCTCCCTCTCTCTCCACCCCTTCCCCACTCACACTCTATCTGTCTGGTTCTCTATCCCTCAAAAATAAAATAAACATTAAGAAACATTTAAAAAAAGAGACTGATCTATAAGATTTGAGTAACATAAATTAAAATTGGGGGAATGTAGGAGAGGGACAAATTGGGCCTTTCTTGCAATAAATAATCATATATCTCAAAGAGATTGTTTACCGTCACAATAAAACAAATATAATATATATGAGAAGCACTGGAATTAACACCTGCAATATCTGACAGTAAATTAGATGTGGGACTAAAAGAGCAAGGACAGAATTATTTAGTAACTCGGAGCTTTCCTGCCTGAGAGGTGGGAAAGATGGAGTCAGGGTAGAGCAGATTCTGGTGGAAAAATAATTTCTTAGATTCATTCTTATAAACTAAAACCTCAGTAGTGCTTAAAGCCACAGCAGCAGATGGTTCTATGAGGGTGATAAGTTAGATAAGGAAATGAAGGAGGATAAAAATTTTACCAATGCCCGGCTTCAGGGTCTAAGAAAGAAACAGAAGCCAAGTGCTATGGAGAGTAGATGAGTATTTACAACTGAGTTAAGATTGCTTTTGACTTTTGAAAGAGCAAATTCATTCACCTGAGGAAAAAGTCATTTTAGGGCAGTAGAAATGATATACTTTTCCCAAACATTCAAGAGTGCCTATACTTTATAGGCACTTTAAATTTCCTGAAACTCTCTATCAATAAACTGTCTGTGAAAGACCTTCCTCAACATCTTGTCATGTCTTTAAAAAGCTCATTTAAAAAAAGAAGAAGAAAAAGAAGAAGAAGAAGAAGAAGAAGAAGAAGAAGAAGAAGAAGAAGAAG
>NW_024412376.1:61415452-61427599 GCF_014898765.1 Herpailurus yagouaroundi
AGAAGAAGAAGAAGAAGAAGAAGAAGAAGAAGAAGAAGAAGAAGAAGGGTGCCTGGGTGACTCAGTCAGCTGGGCATCTGATTCTTGATTTTGGCTCACATCATGATCTCATGGTTTGTAAGATTAAGCCCCAGGTCAAGCCTGGAGTTCAGCTCAGCGCTGAGTGTGGAGCCTACTTGGGATTCCCTCTCTCCTCTTTCTGACCCTCCCTGCTCGTGCTGTCTCTCTCTCAAAATAAATAAATATTAAAAAAAAAAAAAGCAAAACCACCTCTCTCTAGTTCATCACTTTTTCCCTCTTAATCATTGTCTAATTATACAGCAAAAAAGTAAATAGATGTGGTATCATATCATTTTATATCAGAAATATATCAGTAAATATCTTTAATAGATATATTTTTATTCAACTTACTTACCAATATCATAATAGTCCTCAGTATCATCTTACAGCCATTCTGCTTTTATTTTTCCACAATTATCTAAAAAAATAACTTGGTATGGTAATATTTTTGAATTGGTATCTCAACAAGGTCTATCTTGCAATTGTTCGGTATATCTCTAAAATCTATTTTTATGGTAATTTAATGTCACTATTTTTTTTTATAATCTGTATCATTTGTTCTGGACATTTTCAGCATTCTGCAGTTGGCTAAATGTGTCCCCCTGGTGTTATTTAATATGTCTTCCACCCCTTATATTTCCTGCACGTGGTTAGTTAGCTCTACGGTCTTGACCAAATATAAACCTATTTTCTTTTCCTTCTTTTTTCTTTCCCTTCCCTTCCTTCTTCCTCTCCTCCCCTTCTCTACCTCCCTCCCCTCCCCTCTCCCTTAGCCTCCTCCCCCTCCCTTCCTTCTCCCCTCCCTTCCTTTTCCCTCCCTCTCCTCTCCCTTCCCTTTCCCTCCCTCTCCTCCCCTCCCAAAACCAAGAGTCAGAGCTTAACTGACTGAACGTCCCCAGAGCCCCTATCTAGAGCTTCTTTGTAATAGTTTTTTCTGTTGCTGCTGCAACAAATTACCACAAACTTAGTGGCACTAAGCAACCCATATGTATCATCTCATAATTTCCATCCGTGGAGAGTCCAGGTACCATTTATCTGGATGTTCTGCTGAAGTCTTGCGGGCTGAGATTAAGGTGGCCCCCAGGGCTGCGATCCCCATTTGAGTCTAGTGCTTCTCTTTTGAGCTCACTGATGGTTGGCAGAATTTGTTTCCTAGTGCTCTTAGGACCAGGTTCCTCTTTTCTTGCTGTAGACTGTAGGCCACTCCCAGCTTCTAGAGGCCTCCCTCTTCACCAGTAGTTCAAAATTACCTTTGTGCTTTCTTGCCAGCAAGACCTCATCCATCTGATTTCTGCCACCAGCCAGAGAAAACACTACTTTTAAAGAGTTTATCTGATTATATCAAGCGCACCCAGATTATTTCTGTATTTGAAGATTAAAGGACTTGGAACTTCCATTATGTCTGAAAAATCTCTTCCCAGAAGTGCCCAGATTAGTCCCAAATGAGAATCTCACAGAATTCTGCCTATTATGAGCTTGTCATACAAAACTTTCCTCTTGGGGATTTTGTGTCTATTTGTCACATCTCCTGGGAGCTCTCAACTAAGGTCTTTTCACGTTTGGTTTCTCATGCTTGGTTTTTCCTTCAAGTCCCAGTATAAATATATTTCCTCAGAACGAACCTCCTTGATTACCCTACTTCAATCTTCCTGTCACAAAGCAGCTACCCTACTTCAATCTTCCTGTCACAACATTCTCGGTTTCCTTCATAACAATAATCACAATTTCTGTTTATTTAATTGGCATATTTGCTTAGTTGTTTATTGTTTCTCTATCCCATGACAACATAGAACCTAAAAGACCATGAAACTTATACACCTGCTTATACCTCCCAAGCCTACCTGAGTGCATGCACCCAGTGGATCCTTATGAATTGTCATATTATAGCTTATGAATTTTATTGAATGAATGAAGAATATCGGTCTCCAAAGATGTAAATAAAATCTAAGCTCTGAAAAATAGTCAATTGCTACTTGCAATATAAAACCTTTATATAAATGGAACTGTAAATTCCTTGAAATTGAATTTCTGCTTCTTTTATCTCAGAAGTAACAAACTTGGCATTAATTTTTAAATACAAAAGTAAAATAACCATTTCACTGAGGAAGAATAATGAGGCAAAAAAGAGAAAAGCACTGAGCAGTATATGTCCTTTTGACAAACCACACATGTTAATCTCTTTTGATCACATACACACTCACATACTTCTGAGGCTTTCCTTTGCTTGCAAAATATGGTATGTTAAAACACAGTGGAAATAGATGGGAAATTAGGGAAGAAACTCATATTTTTCAAAGCTCATGATATTAACTTATTTCCGTTTTCAGTCAGAGCCTAGGATTTTCACACTCCCATAATCTTGTCCTTTCGAAGTGCTTTTAGGGGCACCTGGGTGGCTAAGTTGGTTAAGCATCTGACTTCAGCTCAGGTCATGATCTCAAGGCTCTTGAGTTTGAGCTCTTGGTCGCGGCAGGCTCTCTGCTGACAGTTTGGAGCCTGGAGCCTTCTTCGGATTCTGTATCTCCCTCTCTCTGCCCCTCCCCTAATAGTGCTCTGTCTCTCTCTCAAAAATAAATGAACATTAAAAAAAAATCTCTTAAAAATGCCTTTAGCATATTGCATTTAGCAGAGTAGAGGTTGGAACTAAGCTCCCCTCTGTGCTTCTTTTGGTCTTCTAACCAAAGGACGGACAAATTAAGGGTTTAGCTCCGGGTGGTGTACTAGGCACTGTTCAGTTTGTCTCCTCCCCTTCGAAGAGTTAAGCCCCAGTAATTTGCGACCCTTCACAATGAACCCTAAAGCTTACTTTGCTTTATGCATTTTCACATTTATTTAGCATATCGTGTCTTCAATATAACTTAAAGGCAGAGGAATAAGGGCATGTATTTCTGGCCCTTTTACTCCTTACTTTTCATCAACAGAGCCCTGACACTCACGAGTCTTTTATTTAGTCCTTCCTTTTATGGGGATATTTGAAAAGGCAGCGATGTTAGCTAAAGCAAATCCTTTGTGTTAGCACTGGACCCACCCGCACTGCTTTGGCTTCCTGTGTGGCTCTGGCAGCCACTCTCCTTCACAGACAACTTCTCCAGTAGCTTAGCAGACTGGGCCGTGCTTCCCTTCAACCTCCTCAGTTAATAAGCTATTAATAAACTGCACTGTGTAATGAATAGGCTTTATGGGGGATCTTGCCCTCTTTGTTTTATTCATGCATTGGTATCTATGTTAGCACTCCGATTTTAAGCCTCTTTCTCTTCTTTCTCCTCTATTTGTGATATTATTTTTCCCTTCTCCCTGGCCTCTTCCTGCAATTTACTGTTTGATGTAGATAATTTTGTCCTGAGTTTTTTTGTTGGCTTGCGTTTCCTCCCTTCAGTGGAGTGAAGTAACAAGGTGCTCTAAAAGAGTGAGCAGGGAAACATGAAAACTGAAGGTTGAAATTTTGCAGATGTAGTGCTTTTTATAAATTCATAGCTCTCTTTCAATAGCTGAAATGTCATTGTTTTCATTAAGAAGAAATATATACATATCAGACGGAGCATACATATTTTTAATTATGTGATAATAGTCGTGATAAAATTATCACAATATATCCATTTATTAATTTCATTTCAAATAAAATATCTTTCTGGATTGGTATTTTACAAAAGAAAAGAAAAGCCACATACTTTTGAAAGATTTCCTGGTCATTCGATCATAATGAGTTTGACTGAAGATAAAATGAGAGCAATTTTTCTCAGTGATGAGAGTAATTTTATATTTAATACTACAGGCTTCAGAAGAGTTAACCACAAATTCCTAACCCTCCCATAGGTTCCTTACCTTGCGGCTCACAGAAGCTGTAAAAGTAACTTAGATTTTGATGTAGACCATTTTGTAGTGTATAAAATGGTCAAATAATGAATTAATATTCCACATTGACTTTATCAATTGCTTTATTTGGCTCATATAAGTAGTAAGGCTCCTTATATTCCCGGGCTTGGCCTACATCTCTAAAGTGTGTATGCGCCAGAACAAATAAAATTAACATATAGATGATGGATTACTCAAATTAAAATTGAAAATTCTGGAATGAAAAAAGAATATCTTTAGAAAAACTAAGCACCTTTATATCTTCCTTAAACTGAGCTAAATTATCAATGTGCACATTGGGTTCTTACAAAGCTCCAGGCACTTTATAAATGGATTACAATTATACATTGTCTTATCAACAAAACAATTCCATTAAAGAGATTCTATAATTATCACCATTTCTCAGAATAAAACTGAGGCGCAGAGATGTTAAATGACTTGTTCAAAGTTACCAATCCAGAAAGCAGCACTCCCAGAAATTGAACAGAGAGTACTTACAGACAATGTGTCCCTCCCACAAATGCACCCACCCACACACACACACACACACACACACAAACTCAGTTATTTTTAATAACATGTTTACCACTATGCTTGCTGCTATATATACATGGTATTTTTATCTTGTCAGTAACACTGTAAAATAAGTATCATTTTAATTCCCAATTTATGATTGAGAAAACTGATTTAGCTGGGTTAATTTATGTAAGTCAGTAAGTGAATAAATAGCAGAGTCAGGATCTGAAGCCAGCACTCTCTGACTCCAGAGCCTACCTGTTTTCCTGGATGCCATTGCTTCATTCCTAACCAAACTCTAAGGCTGTCTTTGGGTATTTTTTAATCAAAATCTGTGCAGGACTCTACCTAAGGGATTTCAGAAATGCCAAAGTATAATTGTATAATTCTAACTCATTCTGTATCAGTTGCTTGTGGCTGATGTAAAAAATTACTATACATGTAGAGTCTGAAAACAACATAGTTTTATCATCTCACAATTTTGGAGGCCCGAAGGCCAAAATCAAGGTGTTGACATTGCTGCACCCCACCTGGAGGCCCCAGGAGAAAAGCCCTTCCCTGCCTCTTCTCCTTCTGGTGGCTGCTAGAATTCCTTGATTTGCGGCTCCATTACTCCAGTCTCCAAGGTCGCCATCTCCAAATATTTCTCTGTTCTGTCTTCACATTGCCTACTCCTCTGTGTAGAGTATCCCTCTTACAAGGATGCATGACAGTGCCCACATGGATAATCCAAGGTAGTCTCTTCACCTCAAAATCCTTAATTTAATCACATCTGTCAAGATTCCTTTTTGCCATATAAAGTAACATTCATAGGATCCAGGGATTAGGAAATGGATATATTTATCACATACTTCACCTTTATTAATATTGTAACTGTAATTATCACCTTATTTTCGGCTCCAGGAAAAGACCAAGCTATCTTTTTTGCAAAACTAATCCCAACACCTTGTACTCCCAATTCCATTTCTTTTGATTCTATCCTAGGACCGTATCCCACCAATCACCCCTTACTTCATGTACCAATTTCTCTTCCAATATTGGCTCCTTCCAGAAAGCCTATGTCTCCCCTGCCATTAAATAAAAAACCAGTAACAAAATTTTTTAAACTTCATTAAAATTTACCTTTCCATCAAGACTGCCCATTTCTCTTTTCTTTCATCAACAGATTTCTTAATTATATCATCTTTTACAATCCTCTGACAATAAGGTATCTTGGATACTTCCCCCATTGCTTTTAGGATTAAAATTCAAGCTCTTTTGCTTGACATTCAAAATTGCTTTAAATATGATTTCCATGGTTGTCCTAGTCTCATCTGTTACTCATTACATACTCCTAAATGCAAAAGGCATATGATAGATTAAACAAGGGTGCTAATTCCTTTACAATCCCCCCCTCCACACACACACACACACACACACACACACACACACACACACACACACACCTTTAATCTGGATAGGCTCTGTGACTACTTTCACCAGTGCAAAATGAACTAACATGGTGCCAGTGTTCAGGCTTGTGCCTTAATAGACTGGCAGCTTCCATGCTTGCCTCTGAGAATTTTCTCTCCAATAGTCCTCATCCACCATATAGAAGTCATACTATCCCAAAACCATGCTTGGAAGCCTGGCATTGTTTAGTATGTTTAATAGTCCACATTGAGCCTATCTTTTCTGTCATCTTTGATAAGGCATCAGAAATATGAGTGAAGTGGCTCTGGTCATTCTAGACCAGCCCACCCACCAGCTGAACACTATTGAGTGGCCTCAATCAATACCACATGGAGCAGAAGATTTGGCCAGATCATCCCTGCTGGAATTTCTGAAACACAAAATCATGAGATAAAATCAAATTGTTATTGTTTTTAGCCTCTAATTTTTTAGGTAATTTGTTGTGGAACACAGGATGGAATTTGGAACTTCAAATATCACTGACTTTTTTTTTTTCATCATGATAAGTATATTCTTTTATCCCCATCCCCTACTTCCCCCATACACCCCCCCCACCCACCCAACTCCCCTCTGGTAACCATCAGTTTTTCTCTATAGTTGAGTCTGTTTCTTGGTTTGTTTCTCTCTCTTTTTTTTCCTTTGCATATTTGTTTTGTTTGTTGAATTCCATATATGAGTCAGATCAAATGGTATTTGTCTTTCTCTGACTGACTTACATCACTCAGCATTGTACTCTCTATCTCCATACATGTTATTGCAAATGGAAGATTTTATTCTTTTTTTATGAGTAAATAATAGTCCATTATATATATCTCACATCTTCTTTATCCATTCATCTATTGAGGTACATTGGACTGATTCCATAATTTGGCTATGGTAAATACTACTGCAATTAATATAGGGGTACATGTATTCCTCTGAATTAGTGTTTTTATATTTTGGGGGTAAATATGCAGTAGTATGATTCCTGGATCATAGGATAGTTCTATTTCTAATATTTTTGAGAAACTTCCATACTGTTTTCCACAACTGTTGCACCAATTTGCATTCCCACCAACAGTGCAAGAAGGTTCCTTTCCCTCCATATCCTCACCAACATTTGTTACTTCTTGGGTTGTTGATTCTTGACAGGTGTGAGGTAATATCTCAATGTGGTTTTGATTTGCATTTCACTGATAATGAGTGATGTTGAGCATCTTTCTATGTGTCTGTTGGCCATTTGTATGTTTTCTTTGGAGAAATGTCTGTTCATGTTTTCTGTCCATGTTGAGCATCTTTCTATGTGTCTGTTGGCCATTTGTATGTTTTCTTTGGAGAAATGTCTGTTCATGTCGTCTGCCCAGTTTCATTTGGATTATTTGTTTTCTTGGGTATTGAGTTGTATCAGTTCTTTATAAATTTTGGATACTAACCCTTTATCAGATATGACATTTGCAAATATCTTCCTCCGTTCAGTAGGTTGTCTTTTGGTTTTGTTGACTCTTTCCCTCACTCTGCAGAAACTTTTTATTTTGATGTAGTCTCAATAGTTTATTTTTGCCTTTATTTCCATTGTCTCAGGAATATATCTAGAAAAATGTTGCTACCTCTGATGTCACAGAGATTCTTGCCTATGTTTTTTTTTTCCAATGATTTTTATGGTTTCAGGTCTCATATTTAGGTCTTTAATCTATTTTGAGTTCATTTTTGTGTGTGGTGAAGAAAGTTTTGTTCTTCTGCATGTTGCTGTCCCATTTTCTCAACACCATTAGTTGAAGAGATTGTCTTTTTCCCACTGAATCGTCATTCTTCCTTTGTTAAAGATTAACTAACTATATAATTGTGGGCTTATATCTAGGTTTTCTGTTCCATTCTATTGATCTATGTGTCTATTTTTATGCAAGTGCCATTCTGTTTTAATTACTACACTTTGTCTATAGTCTAACTTGAAATCTGGAATTGTGATACCTCCAGTTTTGCTTTTCTTTTTCAAGGTTTCTTTGGCTATTTCAAGGTGTTTCGTGGTTCCATACAATTTTTAGGAGTATTTGTTTCAATTATGTGAAAAATGCTGTTGATATTTTGATAGGGACTGCATTAAATGTGTAGATTTCTTTGGGTAGTGCAGACATTTAAACAATGTTCTATCATCCATGAGCATGTAATATCTTTCCATTTCTTTGCGTCATCTTGTATTCCTTTCATCAGTGTTTTATAGTTTTCAGAGTACAGGTCTCTTACTTTCTGAGTAACTTTATTCCTGGATATTTTATTGTTTTGGATCAGTTGTGAATTGTATTGTTTTCTTAATTTCTCTTTATGCTGCTTCATCATTACTGTATAGAAATGCAGCAGATTTCTTTACACTGATTTTGTGTCCTGCAACTTTATTGAATTCATTTATCTATTCCAGTAGTATTTTGATGGAGTCTTTGGGGCTTCCTATATATAGTATTATGTTATTTGCAAAGAGTGAGAGTTTTACTTCTTCCTTGCCAACTTAAATGCCTTTTATTTTTTTATGTTTTCTAATTGCTGTGGCTAGGATTTCCAGTACTATGTTGAATGAGACTGGTGGAAGTGGACATCTTTGTCTTGTTCTGGACCTTGACAGAAAAGCTCTCATTTTTTCCCATGAGTATGGTATTGGCTGTGGGTTTTTTAATCTAAGGTCCTTATTATGTTGAAATATGCTCCCTCTAGACCTACTTCACAGAGGTTTTGTTTGTTTGTTTGTTTGTTTGTTTTTATCATGAATGGATGTTGTACTTTGTGAACATGCATTAAAATGATCGTATGGTTTTTATACTTTCTCTTGTTGATGTGATGTATCACATTGATTGTTTTGCAAATATTAAAGCACTCTCACATCCCAGGAATAAATCCCACTTGATTGTGGTGTATTACTTTTTTATTACTTTTTAAATGCACTATTAGATTTGTTTTACTAATATTCTATTGGGGATTTTTGCATCCATATTCATGAGAGACATTGGCCCTGTTTTTGTGGTGTCTTTATCTGGTTTTGGTATCAGGATGATACTTACTTTGTAGAATGAATTTGGAAGTTTTACTTCCTCTCGTATTTTTGGAGTAGTTTAAAAATGGGTATTAACTCTTCTTTAGATGTGTAGTAGAACTCACCTGTGAGCTGTCTGGTCCTGGACTTTTGTTTTTTGAAATATCTCTGACTTTTGGACCAGATATCAATCAAAACTGAATGGGCCTAGAGGAGATTCTTAATAAAATCTGGAAGGGTCTCAGTGAGATTATTGGTTAATTCTGGGAGGACAGAGAGGAATTTGTAGTTGGTGGTTAGAGAAAATGATATCCTTATTATCTAGTGAGAAAACATTGACAATAATGTGGAAAATAGAAAGGTTATCTTCTTAACTTATGGATCTGGCTCTGGAGATTTCCAAGCAAAAGGTAGAAGGTGCCAACTCCTTTATCTTAGATGCCTATGAGGAAATATGAAAGACAGACATAAACTAAAGAAGGATTTTCTCAGCTTTCAAACATAATATACAGAAATGTAAAGAAGTAAGAACTTCCTGGGTTGGAATTCGTCTGTTTCTCATCTATATTCTCTTCCAGAAAAAAAAAAAATTCTGAAAGTAAGAAATGGCTTCAGGATAAACATCAAATCCAGCATGAAGGTTAAAGATGCTTTGCTAAGGCCACAGAACAATTTGTGGTGGTGCAACACATACCATTTCAGCTAGTCAAAAATCAAAAAGATTACCTTATTGATCTTGTCTTCTAAGACAGAAATGCTTCTGGGTCTTGAAGACATTGTTTCATAGGACCCTCACACAGTGTCTTTCACAAGATAGAGAAGGGTCTATCTAATCAAGTGGCCTAAGGAAATTTGTTGAAAACCTGTAACATTTTAAAGAGGATTATATCATCAGAGGCAACAATACCTTGGACCGATGCGGACAGAGATAGTACAAAATGAAAAGAGACCTTATGGTCCCCTAGTATTCCAAATGGGAAAATAGACATATGTGGTTGTAAACATGAACCAAGAAGGTTAATTCAGAAGACAAAGAGTTCATGGGATAGAGCTAAGAGCCAGAAAAATTTTTCTTAGGAAGCAGGACTCAATCCTAATCAAGGAACTGATGACACCTTCCAGGCTGATTCAGAGTTTCTATGAAACAGTGACTACTACCTGGCCAAGAATATCCTCTTTTTTTAATGTCATATAAAAAAATGCTTATTATTTATTTTGAGAAAGAGAGAGAGAGAGAGAGAGCAGAGAGGAGGGGCAGATAGAGAGGGAGAGAGAGAATCGCAAGCAGGCTCTGTGGTGTCACTACATAGCCTAAGGTGGGACTCCATCCCACAAACTGCGAGATCATGACTTGAGCTGAAATCAAGGGTAGGAAGATGCTGGACTGACTGAGCCAGCTAAGTACCCCTAATGTCCTCCTTTTTGAATAGGAAGATCTATTGTGCTTATCCTGTCTCAGTCTTACCATTATGTAGTGAGCTTTTTTTGAAAGGAGAGGAGAAGGAGTGTGGATACGTAACAGTGTAGTTCACATAATTTTAGAGTGAGAGGGCTCATACTCAAGAGATACCTACGGAGCAGCATAACACCTGAATCTAACTTAGGTGATAAGATCCAAAACTTTGAGCTAAAGGGATGAAATGTAATGGTGTTGGAATGGAGAGAATGTGTTATTTAGGGGAAGGCAGCCAGAATATGAATAATATATGACAAAAGGGAGAATGATAGTGGACTAAAAATGGCCAAGCGTTCTCTGGAACTTCCCCCACTAATAGGTGGGGCCTGTTTTCCCTTCCCTTAAGTGAGAGCTCTCTCGCTGCTTTGGCCAACAGAATAAGACAGAAGTGAGGACTGTGCTAAATTTTTTGTCTCAGTCCTTAAAACATTGACAGTGTATACTTCCTAACCTTTGAAAGACTTGCTTTTAGATTCTAGTTGCCATGCCAGGATCAGCCAAAGCCACATGGCAATGCTACATGCAGGCATCACAGCAGATATCCCTGAGTTCCCAAATAGCAATCAGAATTAACTGCCAGCTCTGAGTGATACATCTTAGATATCTGAGGGCAGGTTAGCCCTCAGATAATTCCATCCCCTGTCACTAACTGACTATAACTGTGAAAGAGTCCAAGTAAGAGCCAACCGTCCGCCCCGAGTCAAAACTCAGTGCCATGAGAAATTATTATAAATTCTAGTATACGCCACTATGATTTGGGGAGGTATATTACACAGTAATAGACAAATGGAAACATGAAGTATTTTATTTTGTTGCTGTCCAACAATTTCTATAATCTCACCAAAACTGTTTGTCATTTTTGCTATAAATAGTTGCACAGCCACGGGGTATATTTTGCAGACCTTCTTGGATTCAGAAATGTCCATGAGATAATTTTAACAAGTTAAGTGTGAGCAGAAATGAATTACCCTACCTAATCCACAATATTTCTGCTCCAAATTTAATTACTTTTTGGAATAGCTCATTATGATTTTATTTTATTTATTTTTTGCTAAGAAAAACATTCTTTTCTTAGGATAAATTGAAATCTCACCTCCTTCTAGCAGAATCTTTCTCCCACACATGCAGATTCTTATTACCTTTTCTGCCACCTTGGAATCAGTACTTTTTCCTCTGTGCTCCAATCACATTTAATAGCATTATTTTCTCTTTCCTTATTGTAAGTAGGAGAATAAATCTCCTCACTCATTATTATTCTAGACCACTTGGGCTGCTGTAACAAAATACCACAGACTGGCTGGCTTATAAACAACTGAAATTTATTTTTCGCAGTTGTGAAAGTTGGAAATCCAAGATCAGTATGGTCAGGTGAGGGCCCAGCCCGTATCCTCACATTGCAGATGAGGTTAAGAAACTCTTTGGAGTCTTTTTTATAAGAGCACTTGTCCCATTCACAAGGGTAAGCCTCCCAAAGTCCCCACCTCCTAAAGCATTGCCTTTAGGGGTTAGGATTTCAACATAAAATTTGGGGGAACACAAGCATTCAGATAATAATAAATGTATTAACATTTTGATATCAAGGAACTAAATTACTAACACTCAAACCAATGTTAGATGCATAGAAAATATTTTAAACTTGTTGAATAGAAGATAAATGCACTAATTAGCTACAGTGTTTATTTAAATTCCTTAGAATCTAGTAAGTTAAATTTTAAGAGCCAACTTTCAGATGCTATATTTTATATCTTTTTTTTTTTTTTCCAAAATAAGTAAAAACCTTTTAAGGAATATCTTGGTAGTTTTTTTTTTTTTT
>NW_024412376.1:61427999-61429824 GCF_014898765.1 Herpailurus yagouaroundi
CTTGTTGAATAGAAGATAAATGCACTAATTAGCTACAGTGTTTATTTAAATTCCTTAGAATCTAGTAAGTTAAATTTTAAGAGCCAACTTTCAGATGCTATATTTTATATCTTTTTTTTTTTTTTCCAAAATAAGTAAAAACCTTTTAAGGAATATCTTGGTAGTTTTTTTTTTTTTTCTATAAAATGAGTTTTAAAATAAATGTGTACATTAATGTTTTGGGTAGAAACAAGTGAAAGAGATTTAAAAAAAACATACTGAGAAATTTACTTGAAAATAAATTATTTTCAATTGTCTCCCTCTAAAAAAAAATTCACCAAAGCTGCCAAACATTAAAAATTATACCAAGCAAGTTAATAGATCATTGTATTTGAAATTATATTGTTATTTCAGTTTTACTGCTATCAGTTTTAGGATTTATTTAATTAAGATTTTAACACTTAACTGTTACCAAAGAGTATTTCCATCTTATTATCACAACTTCTGGCTGAATAAACTTCATTTACTCAGAGCTAGTTAGATCTTTCTTTTTATATACTTGGAGAAGTTTAGTGTAGTTTTAGATTAAAAAAAAAAAAAGACAGAAAGAAACCTGAAGCTCGAAGTAAATTATTTATTTTATATTTATCACCAAATAATATTCATCCATGGATGTGTAGTAAAGCTTTTATAAAACTTTAAAAAAGCATGTGCACTTAAAGTTTTTATAAGAGCAAACATACACTAATTCAAAATGTTGTTTCTACCTTAAATCCATGCATAAATAGCTACACATAAATGTTTGGAGAAAACTGGGAGTGTTAAGATAATAAGTTCAAATGAGAGACATAATTTGTTTAGTTTCTTTAGTACTTTATGATACTTTACTATTTCACTATCTCTTGGAATGTGGACATAGATTGTCTTTATTTTGCGGGGAAGCAGACTGCTAGAGTCTCAGACCTTTCCATTTGAACAGGAACCCTGTATCATTTCAAGTCAACACTTGGGACCAACTCAAGGAAGGATATTGTCAGCACTGTGAACTTGAAGTTGGATGAGGGAAAAGTCTCAAAAAACTCTTTTCAATTATTTCTTTCAAAGTTTTAAAACTTTCTTTACATTTCAACATATTTATATTTAGAGAAAACAATGTTACACTCTGACCTGTAAAGGATAAAAAGTCCTCTTTTGACCACCAACAAAGCAATATGTTTTCTGTTTGTTTGTTTGTTTGTTTGCTTTTTAAACAGATACTATTAAAAGAATTATGTGGCATTCTCAAAGATGAAGTGTATGTGAACATATACCTAATATTTTCTCACTGTGATGTGTAAAATGCTTAGGCTCATGAAGTGATTAAACAGTAATATGCTGAGAAGTAGAGTTGACAATTTTATACTTTGGACACTGTCTCTGTCTCTCTCTCTCTCAAAAATAAACATTAAACTAACAAAAAAAATCCAAATTAACCTCATATATGCTGAGATTTGAAAACTATTAGATTATGCTTCCCCATCCCCTCTATACTTGAGCAGGATGAGTTTGGGCAAATAAGAAGAAAGGAGCTTTAAAAGGAAGCATACTTTATTCTTTGTAAATAAGACTAACAGACAGACATTGAACGGTTGCTTGACTAAAAAAAAAAAAAGTTGATGCTTTATTTATATGCTTAAGTTTGTGGAGCAAATCTATGCAGTTCATATCCATTTATTATCAAGCATGTCTTCTCACTGCTCCACAGAGTTGCCATTTAAAGCACTATTTAATCTTGTTCGCAGTGAGAGGTTATATATCTATATATCTATATGTTTATAGACATATAACTTCTTATGAAAGCCTAGAT